>NC_036862.1:34182224-34186375 GCF_002910315.2 Salvelinus sp. IW2-2015
GCTTTGGACCTGCCGGAGGGCCTCAGAGCTTTGGACCTGCCGGAGGGCCTCAGAGCATTGGACCTGCCGGAGGGCCTCAGAGCATTGTGGAAGGTCATAATTTGTCTCCTTAAGATAATTCACACATCAAAGGGAAGGATGGTCTTTAATAGAGGCATTGGAATAAGGTAAAAAACAAAACATTGATGGATAGATAGAAAGAGTGTACGCTGTGTGTGGGACCGCCACGTGTGTGTGAGTATGTGTGTGTGTGTGTGTGTGTGTGTGTGTGTGTGCCTTCGTGTAGGCATGTGTGTTTCTGTTTAGCGGTGTGTGTCCATACATTCGCTTGTGAAAAAGAGGGAGACAAATAACGCAGAGAGATGGTACTCGGTGTCTGCAGTCTGTTTGCCGAGCTGCACCTGGCCAATGAAAGGCGATGAGGAGCGTTAAGTGAAACATGGCAGCATTCAGGTGCCACCGAGCTGTTTTCCTCCCTGTTAGGCAGGCAGTGGAAAGACTGACAGATGAAACCCTTTTCTCTATGCCACAGTCAGCTTTTAATCTCCTCCACCTCATTCATCATTCAGAGAGAGGAAGAGAAGAGGGAGAAAGCGAGAGGGAGAAGCAAACCATATGCAGACAGAGAGAGACAGGTGTGGCGGTGAGCAGAGTTAAAGTTCAATGATTCAGCAATGTTCCAACATGGCTCCATTTTAAAAGCAGCTGTGGGTTCTATGGTAACAGTGGTTCAGGTGTTACATGCACATATCACTAAATGAGATGTTTCTCTATTTTATTCACCACCACCACCATAGGACTGAAAGCTATTGAGTACAGGCTAAGGGATTACATTGAGAAGGAGTGCTGGTGAGTGTTATAGGGGTCATGATGTTAGCTAGGGTCATAGTATTCAGTTCTGAGGAGGCTATTAGCGACAGCGAGCCCGAGAGTAACACTTTATCAGTTTATTATTAAGCCGTGCTCTTAAAGGGGTTATTACAGAATCGGGCCCAGCTGCAGTCCTTTAGCTATGAGCAGGCAGAGTGGATTAGCTCCACCTGAGACCTGATACCCTGCAGGTACACACCCAGCAGGAATTCTCCTTTAAACCCTCTGCTCATTAGCCAGGCTAGCATGGTACCTAGCGATAAGCTTGCAGGGCACTAAACTAGAGGTGTATTTGAAAACCCATACTAACAATTTTATTTTACTAGGTAAGTCAGTTAAGAACAAATTCTTATTTTACAATGACTGCCTACCCTGGCCAAACCCTATCCTAACCAGGGTCTGTAGTGACGCTTCTAGCACTGAGATGAAGTGCCTTAGACCACTGCGCCACTCTGGAGTCCATAAAACATACGGTATACTAAACTCAGCAACAACAAAAAAACATCCTCTCACTGTCAACTGCGTTTATTTTCAGCAAACTATACATGTGTAAATATGTAAATATTTGTATGAACATAACAAGCTTCAACAACTGAGACAGAAACTGAACAAGTTACACAGACATGTGACTAACAGAAATTGAATAATGTGTCCCTGGACAAAGGGGGGGTCAAAATCAAAAGTAACAGTCAGTATCTGGTGTGGCCACCAGCTGCATTAAGTACTGCAGTGCATCTCCTCCTCATGGACTGCACCACCACTCTTCCACCAAGGACTGCAGGTGTGTATGTTCGGTATGTGGCCGATCCTGTGCAGGTTGTTACACGTGATCTGCCGCACGAGGACGATCAGCTGTCCATCGTCTCCTGTAGCGCTGTCTTAGACGTCTTCAGAGTATGGGAATGTGCCCTGGCCACATCTGGCGTCCTCATGCGCAGCATGCCTAAGGCACGTTCACACAGATGAGAAGGGACCCTGGGCATCTTTCTTTTGGTGTTTATCAGAGTCAGTAGAAAGGCCTCTTTAGTGTCCTAGGTTTTCCTAACTGTGACCTTAATTGTCTACCGTCTGTAAGCTGTTAGTGTCTTCATGACCGTTCCACAGGTGCATGTTCATTAATTGTTTATGGTTCATTGAACAAGCATGGGAAACAGTGTTTAAACCCTTTACAATGAAGATCTATGAAGTTATTGGGATTTTTACGAATTATCTTTGAAAGACAGGGTCCTGAAAAAGGGACACTTAGTTTTTTGCTGAGTTTACATACTTCATGAGTATATACTACATACTATATACTATTAGTTCATTTTAGTATACTGTAAAGGGCCGGTATCCTTTCAGTTGAGAGTACTAGCGCCTTGCCTATCTATCGAAAGTTGAAGCTGTTGCTTTGCAATTTCTTGCTAGCTTGTTATCATAACAAATGACTAGTTAGGGGAGTCAGGTGGGGCCGCCGTAAAAGACAAAAAGCTCCTAAAACCCACATGTAAATACTGAAACTCAACGGCATACACTTTACCTTTTGTCTTAATATGTTGACTTTGTGTACAGTTTAATATAAATATAATTTACATTTTGAAACATATAGCTAAAGTGGCGTTATTAGAATGTCGACACGCTAAAAACGTCTTCAAGCCTAACACGCGGTATTCACAGAAGGCCACATTTACTAGGAAACAAACAGCAAGTCCTCCCGAATCGCCCACCAGTTTCGTAATGTTGAAGCATCAGTCTGATGAGTTTGGCAGGCTTATCTGCATTGAGGCTCTTATAAATGGGATTAAGGTAGTGGTATGCAACATATATGCTCCCAACAAGGAGGATCCAGATTGTTTTCATGAGGTCAACATTATACTGGGAAATATGGAGGGGCAGATCGTCCTTCCTGGAGACTTCAACCAAGTGATGGACAATATGATTGATAGAAGTACATTTACAGGAAAAGTCCACACCAAAGGATAGACTTGCAATACATATGTAGAAGAACATATGGGCCTTACAGACATATGGAGATTAGTCCATCATGATAGAGAATATACTTTCTTCTCCAAATGTCATAAAACACACTCCAGAATATATTTTTTCTTGATATCTCATTTTATGGTTAATAATGTGATTGGTTGCCAGATTGGGCCCATTTCCCTCACAGATCATGCTATAGTAGAGTTACATATTGATATAAACTCCTACATTTGTAGAAGGGTAGATTTAGTCTCAACACCATGCTATTACAAGATGAGATATTTAGCCAATCACTAGCAGATGATCTTAGATCCTTTTTTGAGATCAACATAGGCTCAACTGAAAAGATTTCTACAGTATGGGAAACCTCTAACGCATATATTAGAGGGGGAAAATAGCACATGTGTACAAAAAGAGGGGAGAGGAGGCTGAAGCAGTAAAAAGATTAGAAACTGAGATATGTGTCTTGGAAATGGATTTGACAAGACATTTCAAACACAGCATATTTCAAACTGCTTGCAAACGGAAATTTCAGTTGCACGAAATGTATATCAAAAAGGCGGAAAAGGCACTGTTTAGACCATATATGTCAGAGTCAAGGCCCGCGGGCCACATCCGGCCCGCGAGAAGGTTTTTTACGGCCCCTGGGATGATCTTGATTTATTATTAGAACCGGCCCGCAGACCGCAGCAAGCCGGCAGCCCGCAGATCTTTTACACGCACCAATACTACATTTCCCACAATGCAACGGTGACGCACCGAGCAGTAGGCTGCGACATTTCTGACATTGCCCAGTTGTCAATTTTCATCCGCGGAGTGGACTCCAGCCTAAGCGTGACAGAGGAGTTTTTGGCTTTACGTCCTATGCATGGCACAACTACGGGGCATGATTTGTATGAAGAGGTGTCAAGATGTGTAAATGAGATGGAGCTGCCTTGGGAAAAACTCGTGGGTTTGACAACCGACGGAGCACCTGCGATGTGTGGACACAGGAGCGGACTGGTGGCGAAGATACGGGAAAAGATGAAAGAGGAAAACGCGACAGGTGAGCTGACAGCTTATCATTGTATCATACACCAGGAAGCGTTGTGCGCCTTTGCTGTCCAAGAAAGACAAATCTCCTCACGAAGCTCGAAACATCTTTGAAGCACCTTTCCCTGGCTTAGCCATCGCACCTCTGTGTGATAAGGCAAATCACCATGCTCCGTTTCTAACTCCGTCAGAAATGCCTTGAACTGGCGGTGATCAAACCTTTGGCTCTGATAAAGTTAACTGTGCGCGGTGATGATGCTCATTACATGCTCCATTTTCAAGGCTTT
>NC_036862.1:34187426-34205128 GCF_002910315.2 Salvelinus sp. IW2-2015
TTCAATGAACATTCGAACAGTCCGGCCCTCGGCTTGTAGCTAAATTTTTTATTTGGCCCTCCGTCCATTTGACTTTGACACCCCTGGTTTAGACCATAAGATGGTGACCTCAGCCAAAGAGATAAACAGTGTGTTTCAATGGTTTTATGAAGATGTATATACATCCTCCTGTCCAGCGAGCTCCATAGATATGGATACTTTTTGTCTGGTATAGAATGACCTAGATTATCAAATAGCCAAGTAGAGGACCTGGACTGTACTTTAACAGAAGAGGAGGTTAGAGCCACCATTTTATTTATGAAAGCAGGGAAGTCATCTGGTCTGGATGGCCTTCCTATAGATTATTATAAAAAGTGTACCTGTATTGACAGTGGTTTACCAGGAGGCATTTAAAAATGTATCCCTTCTGGACACCTTTAATGAGGCTTTGATATCGCTGATCCCTAAAAATTATAGAGATACTACAGAATATGGGATTTTTTTGGCTATCAGCCTCCTTAATGTGGATTGTAAGATTCTTATTAAGACACTTGCGATACGCTTAGAGAAGGAACTACCTAATATCATACATAGTGACCAGGTAGGGTTTATTAAGAACAGGACCTCAACTGAGGCTCTTACATCTCGTGGTTAAACCACTCAAATATAGTTCCTACTGCTGCTGTCTCCTTAGATGCTGAGAAGGCATTTGACAGGGTAGAGTGGGCTTTTCTCTTAGGAAAATGTGGTTTTGGACCTGACTTTTGTAAATGTTTATTTTTATTTTTTTTGTCTTTCTAGAGGCACAAGGCAGGGTTGCTCGTCTCCCTTCTCCTGTTTACCATATCTTTAGAGCCTCTTGCGACAATGATAAGAACAGATCCAGAAATTAAGGGTGTACATGGAGGAGGAAAAGAACACAAGCTGCTTATGTATGCAGACAATATTAATTAGTCTGTACCACGATGACTTACTTGTATTGGATCATATTCTAGTTTGTCAGGCTACAAAATGAATTGGAATAAGTCGGAAGCAATGCCAATTAATACCATATGTTACTCTGGAACCGTTACCCCATTTAATTTCAAATGGGTTCCTACTGGGATTAAATATTTGCGTATTAAGTTGAGCTCAAAGTTGTTGGAAGTGATGGGACTACATTTTGAGCCACTACTAGTTAAGATTAAGACCAATTTAGAAAAATGGAAAAAGATAAAACGTTCTTTATGGGGAAAGATCAACGTGATTAAAATGGTTGTGGTTCAAATGTAATTATACCAGACCGGAATTTTAAACAATATGACAAATTAACTAAATACATTATGTGGAATAGAAAAAAAGCAGGATTAATATGAAGAAGGTATGCTCACCAAGGGATGTAGGAGGCTTGGCTTACCAGATGTTACATTTTACAATAAAAAAATTGCTAAATTGGCAAAGCATTGGGGCAAAAGGGATGCTGGCTTGGACTGGATAACAACAGAACGGAAACTAGCTTCTCCTTTCACCCCTGTTGATCCTCTGTCACATAGTCTTACAGGGGAGAGGTCTGTTGATCCTCTGTCACATAGTCTTAACAGGGGAGAGGTCTGTTGATCCTCTGTCACATAGTCTTACAGGGGAGAGGTCTGTTGATCCTCTGTCACATAGTCTTACAGGGGAGAGGTCTGTTGAAACTCCAAATCTCAAAAGAGTTGTGGAGAACAATACACAAGATATGTGGAATTTCACAACTAAAACAAGGATACTCATCATTGTGTTACAATCCTAGGCTATGGATAGGAAAGAAGTATGTGTACTGGAAACAGTGGCTAATGAAAGGAATCCATACTATAGGTGATCTGTACAATAAAGATGTTTTAATGTCATACTCAGATTTGGTTAAATAAAATATGCCGTGGGAGACATTTCTGGAAATATTTACAATTGAGGGAATGTTTGTTAACCGGCATTCAACAAAATCCAGGAAAGAACCCAATAGCTGAGTATTTGGAATTAACCAAACATAAAGCAGCCATTTTTTACTCAATATTTAGTAATCAGCAGAGTAAATACTATAAAAACCTCCGAACAATATGGCAAATTGACCATAAGTGTGAAATTACCTGGTTGAAGACCAGCTCAGGGAAAAACAAAAGGGAAGCCGGGGGAAACTTACTCAATAGAAGATACGACATAGGTTTTATTGGACAAGGCTTCATCAGATGTGGCTGACCAACAGTTCTCTGTGTTGGGAATGCTAAAGACACTGGACCATTTGTTACACGCAATATGGGAATGTAGTGATGTTTTGAAATATCTGGAGGAATGGTTAGGGTTAACCATTCCAGTTTCACCGAGAATATGTCTCTTAGGCGATAGAACAGAGTTACCTAAAGTAACAAATGAGGAATTTGCACTGATCACTGTTGGTATCGTTACATCAGCTAAAGTAATCCTTAGAATTTAGAAGGGTCATGCCACTCCTACTAAGAAAACCTGGATAGAATTAATGTTAGAGGCAGCATCTTATGAACAAATCTTGCTAGGATCACAAGGTAGAAACGACAATTCTAGAAGCTGGACGTGTTTTATTTGTCATGTTGTTTTTAAGACTGGGAGGTGATGACTTATGCTTGTGAACCCATTTAGTTCTGTATTCTAGCTTGAGAGATACTATTTGACTGTGTATGTGTGCTTGATTACCAACAATGACGAGACAGCCTACAGGGAGGAGGTGAGGGCACTCAGAGTGTGGTGTCAGGAAAACAACCTCTCACGCAACGTCAACAAAACAAAGAAGATGATCGTGGACTTTAGGAAACAGCAGAGGGAGCACACCCCTATCCACATCGAAGGGACAGCAGTGGAGAAGGTGGAAAGTTTTAAGTTCCTCTGCATACACATCACAAACAGACTGAAATGGTCCACCCACACAGACAGTGTGGTGAAGAAGGCGCAACAGCGCCTCTTCAACCTCAGGAGGCTGAAGAAATGTGGCTTGTCACCCAAAACCCTGACAAACTTTTACAGATGCACAATCGAGAGCATCCTGTTGGGCTGGTTCTCAGCCTGGTACGGCAACTGCTCTGCCCACAACCGCAAGGCTCTCCAGAGAGTGGTACGGTCCGCACAATGCATCATCGGGGGGAAACTACCTGCCCTCCAGGACACCTACACCACCCGATGTCACAGGAAGGCCATAAAGATCATCAAGGACAACAACCACCCAAGCCACTGCCTGTTCACCCCGCTATCATCCAGAAGGTGAGGTCAGTACAGGTGCATCAAAGCAGGGACCGAGAGACTGAAAAACAGCTTCTATCTCAAGGCCATCAGACTGTTAAACAGCCACCACTAACATTTAGTGGCCGCTGCCAACATACTGACTCAACTGCAGCCACTTTAATAATGGGAATTGATGGAAATTATGTAAAAATGTACCACTAGCCACTTTAAACAATACATTTACATTTAAGTCATTTAGCAGACGCTCTTATCCAGAGCGACTTACAAATTGCCACTTAATATAATGTTTACATACCCTACATTACTCATCTCATATGTATATGTATATACTGTACTCTATATCATCTACTGCATCTTGCCATCTTTATGTAATACATGTATCACTAGCCACTTTAAACTATGCCACTTTATGTTTACATACCCTACATTACTCATCTCATATGTATATACTGTACTCTATACCATCTACTGCATCTTGCCTATGCCGTTCTGTACCATCACTCATTCATATATCTTTATGTACATATTCTTTATCCCTTTACACTTGTGTGTATAAGGTAGTAGTTGTGGAATTGTTAGGTTAGATTACTTGTTGGTTATTACTGCATTGTCGGAACTAGAAGCACAAGCATTTCGCTACACTCGCATTAACATCTGCTAACCATGTGTATGTGACAAATAAAAATTTGATTTGCTCTCCATGACACCTACAGCACCCGATGTCACAGGAAGGCCAAAAAGATCATCAAGGCCATCCGACAGAAACGCTGCTGCCTACATTGAGACCCAATCACTGGCCACTTTAATAAATGGATCACTAGTCACTTTAAACAATGCCACTCTAAAAAATGTCACTAATAATGTTCACATATCTTACATTACTCGTATCACATGTATATACTGTATTTTATACCATCTATTACACCTTGCCTATGCCGCTCGGCCATCGCTCATCCATATACTTATATGTACATATTCTCATTCACCCCTTTAGATTTGTGTGTATTAGGTAGTTGTTGGGGAATTATTAGATTCTTGTTAGATATTACTGCACTGTCGGAACTAGAAGCACAAGCATTTCGCTACACTCGTATTAACATCTGCTAACCATGTGTATGTGACCAATAACATTTGATTTGATGTTGGAGGATATGTCTGGAGGTCAAGCTCAATGTTCTTATGCTGGACAATGTTTTATTTTCATAATTTTTGTTAATTTGTTAGTTTGTTGGTTTGTGAAAAAAATAAACGTAAAAAAATATATATATATATTACTAGCTAGACATCTTACGACTTCATTAACAATGTCCATTGAGAACACACAATTACTATACCACGTATCTAAGCTAAGAATGACGTGAATAATCAAGTAAATAAATGTTGGGTAGTTAGTTAGATAGCATATATATACTGGCAAGTTCTATGTATTACCAGCCAACTAATGTTAGGCAGCCAGCTAACATACCGATACATACCAGCAACTGCTTTATTGATATGCTATGCGGTTTGTAAGGCTAGCCTAGCTAACAAATTGTCAGCCAACATAATGTGTAACGTAACTTATTTGAGAAGTAATGACTTTATTACATTTCTCAACCTTTTCTTAACATTTGTCATAATTTGGTAAAGCAATGAATTTGTATCCGCTCTCGTCTGATTTATTTTCTGCCATTATCTTCAAATCTGAAAATGTTGTGAAGACACGTCCATTTCTTGAAGACCTGCATTATTTGAAATCAGAAATAGCTTATTTACATAAGTATTCAGACCCTTTGCTATGAGACTCGAAATTGAGCTCAGGTGCATCCTGTTTCCATTGATCATCCTTGAGATGTTTCTACAACTTGATTGGAGTCCATCTCTGGTAAATTCAATTGATTGGACATGATTTGGAAAGACACACACCTTTTGACAGTGCATGTCGAGGCACAGATCTGGGGAAGGGTACCAAAAAATGTCTGCAGCATTGAAGGTCCCCAAGAACACAGTGGCCTCCATCATTTTCAAATGGAAGAAGTTTGGAACCACCAAGACTTTTCCTAGAGCTGGCGGCCCGGCCAAAATGAACAATCGCGGGAGAAGGGTCTTGGTCAGGGAGGTGACCAAGAACCCGATGGTCACTCTGACTGAGCTCCAGAGTCCCTCTGTGGAGAAGGGATAAACTTCCAGAAGGACAACCATCTCTGCAGCACTCCACCAATCAGGCCTTTATGGTAGAGTGGCCAGACGGTAGCCACTCCTCAGTAAAAGGCACATGACAGCCTGCTTGGAGTTTTCCAAAAGACACCTAAAGGACTCTCAGACCATGAGAAACAATATTCTCTGGTCTGATGAAACCAAAATGTAACTCCTTGGCCTGAATGCCAAGCGTTACGTCTGGAGGAAACCTGGCACCATCCCTACGTGAAACATGTTGGTGGCAGCATCATGCTGGGGGGATGTTTTTCAGTGGCAGGACTGGGAGACTAGTTAGGATCGAGGGAAAGATGAAGAGAGAAAAGTTCTGAGAGATCCTTGATGAAAACCTGCTCCAGAACGCTCAGGACCTCAGACTGGGGGGCGACAGGACAACAACCCTTCCAACAGGACAACAACCCTAAGCACACAGCCAAGACAATGCAGTAGTGGCTTAGGGACAAGTCTCGGAATGTCCTTGAGTTGCCCAGCCAGAGCTCAGACTTGAACCCGATCGAACATCTCTGGAGAGAATTAAAAATAGCTGTGCAACGACGCTCCCCATCCAACTTGACAGAGCTTGAAAAGATCTGCAGAGAAGAATAGGAGAAACTCCCCAAATACAGGTGTGCCAAGCTTGTAGCGTCATCCCCCAAAATAATTGAGGCTGTAATCACTGCCAAAGGTGCATCAAAGTACTGAGTAAAGGGTCTGAATACTTTGCAAAAATGTCTAAAAACCTGTTTTACTTTCTCATCATATGTGTAGTATGATGAGGGGGAAAACCATTTAATCCATTTTAGAATAAGGCTGTAATGTAACAAAATGTGGAAAAAGTCAAGGGATCTGAATACTTTCCGATTGCACTGTATATTATTTTGGGGGGAAATTATTATTATTTTGCGTTAAAAAAACACTCCAGACCACACTTGAAAGTCTAAAACTAGTTAGGAAGTAAGTAAAAATGATAATATAACTACATATTTTTTTAATAACTGCCGTTTTCTGGCAAATTGATGTTGACGAACAAATCGGTCCTCAAAAAATCTGTGCAGCCCTACGTTGAATTTCGAAATCAATAAAAATTTGCCCACCTGTGCCCTAGAGTCTAGGCTATTGGAGTTAGACTACAGACAGTGGCTAGCGTTGGCACTAAAGTAGAGTGAGGTTATTAGGCTAGATTAGACTAAAAGCTAGCAAGTGCAATCAGGCAGTATAAAGATAAGATAAACAACAAACAGTGAGAAAAAGTGTCTAGATTTTCTACGAGACCACCAGGGCTGGCATGTACACTTTGTGAAGTGCCAGTGATGCCAAACGAAGAGCCATGTTAGCGTGTGCGCTAGTGCGTTGTGAAACTAGGCTAAATGGGGAAGTACTGTTTCAAACATAATGTTCTGAGACAAGGGTGGCTGTGAATTGACCAAATTACCACAGGAGCCAGCACCACACAACACACATTAGAGAGGAAGAAATGTGTAGGCTGTACTTGCCCATGTAACGTAGATAGAAAATTCCCTCTTATGTGTACCAAGAAATGATGTGGTGGCGGTATAGTCAAACATTACATTTACTTAATACTGTTTTGATTTATAATTCACGGCATGTGTAAACAATCATGAGTAAAAATCTAAGCCAAACCAGATGGGATGGCGTATTGCTGCAGAATGCTGTGGTAGACATGCTGGTTAAGTGTGTCTACCAAATATGGTTATCTTCTGTATACCACCCCTACCTTGTCACGACACAACTGATTAGATCAACGCATTAAGAAGGAAAGGCACACCTGTTAAATGAAATGCATTTCATGTGACTACCTCATGAAGCTGGTTGAGAGAATGCCAAGAGTGTGCAAAGCTGTCATCAAGGCAAAGGGTGGCTACTTTGAAGAATAGTCAAACATTACAATCTGGTCACACTACGTTTCTSGTCACATTGTGACGCTCCCGTCAGAAAAGAGTTGTGTCTATGACTCATGCCTTCACACATAGAGGTCATAAGGGGAGAGCACATCCCTACAGTGACATCCCTACCTCTCTTTGAGGGTGAACTCTCTGTCTCTTTCTTCCATCCATCCCTCTCTCTCTCCTTTAAGCTTATTTATCCCCACAATTCCTTCCTTTGTCTCCGGCTGAAGGGGCCTCATTTTTGGCAGATGAGAGAGATTGGGACGGGTGGATGGAAGGACGGAGGAAAGGGGAGTACGTAGAGCTGGGAGCATCAGAAAGTGACTGACTGTGTGGAAGGACGGAGGAAAGTGGAGTACGTAGAGCTGGGAGCATCAGAGAGTGACTGACTGTGTGGAAGGACAGAGGAAAGGGGAGTACGTAGAGCTGGGAGCATCAGAGAGTGACTGACTGTGTTGGAAGGACGGAGGAAGGGAGTACGTAGAGCTGGGAGCATCAGAGAGTGATTGGCTGTGTGGAAGGACGGAGGAAAGGGGAGTACGTAGAGCTGGGAGCATCAGAGAGTGACTGACTGTGTGGGAAGGACGGAGGAAAGGGGAGTACGTAGAGCTTGGAGCATCAGAGAGTGACTGACTGTTGGAAGGACGGAGGAAAGGGGAGTACGTAGAGCTGGGAGCATCAGAGAGTGACTGACTGTGTGGAAGGACGGAAGAAAGGGAGTACGTAGAGCTGGAGCATCAGAGAGTGACTGACTGTGGAAGACGGAGGAAAGGGGAGTACGTAGAGCTGGGAGCATCAGAGAGTTGACTGACTGTGTGGAAGGACGGAGGAAAGGGAGTACGTAGAGCTGGGAGCATCAGAGAGTGACTGACTGTGTGGAAGGACGGAGGAAAGGGAGTACGTAGAGCTGGGAGCATCAGAGATGACTGACTGTGTGAAGGACAGAGGAAAGGGGAGTACGTAGAGCTGGGAGCATCAGAGAGTGACTGACTGTGTGGAAGGACGGAGGAAAGGGGAGTACGTAGAGCTGGAGCATCAGAGAGTGACTGACTGTGTGGAAGGACGGAGGAAAGGGAGTACGTAGAGCTGGGAGCATCAGAGAGTGACTGACTGTGTGGAAGGACGGAGGAAGGGAGTACGTAGAGCTGGGAGCATCAGAGAGTATGACTGTGTGAAGGACGGAGGAAAGGGAGTACGTAGAGGTGGGAGCATCAGAGGTGACTGACGTGGATGGGGGATGGAAAAGGATATGAGGGAGGAAAGGGGAGTACGTAGAGCTGGGAGCATCAGAGAGTGACTGACTGTGTGGAAGGACGGAGGAAAGGGAGTACGGAGAGCTGGGAGCATCAGAGAGTGACTGACTGTGTGGAAGGACGGAGGAAAGGGGAGTACGTAGAGCTGGGAGCATCAGAGAGTGACTGACTGTGTGAAGGACGGAGGAAAGGGAGTACGTAGAGCTGGAGCATCAGAGAGTGACTGACTGTGTGGAAGGACGGAGGAAAGGGGAGTACGTAGAGCTGGGAGCATCAGAGAGTGACTGACTGTGTGGAAGGACGGAGGAAAGGGGAGTACGTAGAGCTGGAGCATCAGAGAGGACTGACTGTGTGAAGGACAGAGGAAAGGGAGTACGTAGAGCTGGAGCATCAGAGAGTGACTGACTGTGTGGAAGGACGGAGGAAAGGGAGGTACGTAGAGCTGGGAGCATCAGAGAGTGACTGACTGTGTGGAAGGACGGAGGAAAGGGGAGTACGTAGAGCTGGGAGCATCAGAGAGTGACTGACTGTGTGGAAGGAAGGGAAGCAGCCCTGGAACCACTGGACTGTGGCTGTAATTGATTTAGGGGCCATTTTTTTGATCTATAGCAGCGCTCCGCTCTGAGTCCTAATGGTTAATCTAACGCGAGGGGACACAGATGAGAGCTCCAACTGATCCCACTTCACCACCACCATGGAGGAGGGAATAACCAGTGGTGTAAAGTATTTAATAGCATCAGTCACAATAGTCACCGTAAAAAAACGTTTCCAGGTATAAGGCTCTAAAAATTTTACTGAATGTTAATATCAATGCATTTCCAGGAAATATTGAAATAATTAAGGGTCTCAATGAAATATGTGCAGTGTCACATGACCAGAGCTGTTTACTCTCTGGTTGCACGATGAGAAGAGGATGGCTGCATCAAAGCTCCCAAACAAAAGGTTAGTAAATTATGTTAACATGAAGTTAGGACAAAGATTTTTGGTACACATCATCTTTAAGGTGTCTAGTATTGATATATGCATTTGCAATTACTCAACTTTGTTCAGTGTGGTCATAGAATGTGTAAACATGTTGACGGCAACAATAGTGACCGGCGGGATAACGCAGTGCATCTAGGTATACACATACTTATACACATACATAGTTCTTGTTCTACCTAACTTTCTACTCTGTTCATTCTTTTAGTTTCACTTTGAGTCAAGTTCTGGATATGTTGGATCTAGGTGACTGCTCAGACGAGGCGTGCAACATTGCAGTTATCCCTCAGAGATTGTGATAGCAATGTGTCAGATATGGACTATGAAGGGGAGACAGGCCATTTGCCAGCCAGGCTGTTGAATGTATATGCTGACCCTATGCAAACTGATCATGACAGGAACAACGTTATCAGTGATGATGACCTACTCCTCACCACCCCACACTCTCCTCCTTGTGACTGGGTTGGGTCATGGACCCAGTGTCGTTCTTGGTGTTGCAGAGCAATCTCAGGTGTCTCAAGGTTGCAAGTTCCTACATGACAACCTCTTCACTTCGCTTGCACTCCTCGATGAAATGACAAAAAGAGGATATGGGAGCTCTGGAACGATGAGGCAAAATCTTCTGTTTGATGTCCCATTCAAGCCACAGAAGGACTTCATGAAGTTACCCCGGGGAACCTCTGAGGTTCTGACCCAAGGAGACAAGTTGCTGGTCCGTTAGAAAGACAATAACACTGTCACAGTGGCACAAACATGGAGGAGAAATACAGTGAGACCTCTGTCAAGAGATGGAACAAGGAGCGACGTGCCTTTTGACAAAGTCCCACAACCAAAATGCATCAACCGATACAATGAGCACATGGGTGGTGTTGAACTTCACAACCAACAGGTTTCAAGATACCATATCTCCATCAGGTCTAAGAAGTGGTGGTGGCCCATCTTTGCATGGTCTTTCAACAATGTACTCGTAAACAGCCATTTATTTTACAGAGATGTTATGGGAGGGACCATCAACCTGCTCACCTTCTCATGGATAGTGGCACAGTCTCTTATGCAAAAGTTTGGCACGAAACCACTGAGCCACGGAAGGAGATCTCTACTGGCTGCTACTGTTGAAGATCAGGCAAGATATGACAAAGCTTCTTACTGGCCAATCACCACGATGCACCGGTTCCATAGACGTCGTCATTGTGATAAACGCACTACCTATGCATGTGAGAAATGCAAAGAGCCACTGCACAATGAGTGCTTCAAGATATACCACGGACAGTAGAGCGAATGAAAATGGGCTGAAAAAGCCAATACAATAACATTTTAAAAGTCACTAAAGGGTGAGGAGAAGCAGTACAACGGACTCTAGGAAGAAAAGAAAAGTTGACGAAAAAGGGAAAAAGACAATCAAAATGACTGAAATGTTTTTGGAAAAGACGATCAATTGATTCAAGACATACTGTATGACAGTAGGTCTGACTGATCGTAGTTCAAAATAGTGATGCACAAACTAATCGTGCACTTGGTTCTGAAGCCTACCTCTATAATGTATGTGTGTGTGTGTGTGTGTGTGTGTGTGTGTGTGTGTGTGTGTGTGTGTGTGTGTGTGTGTGTGTGTGTGTGTATAATAAATATATTTTTTATTAATTTATTTAATTGGTTCAGTGTAGGCCTCTACCTGAATGCATATTCTACAGGCTCTCTATCCTAAATGTTACCTTTATTTTCAATGTGAATGATGGACACGACTGCTATACAGTTGTTAGTGAATGTTGCACTAAAATGTCACAATGACAATGTTACAATGAATAATGCACTAAAGTACAAGTTCAAATGTTACAATATAATGTTTCAATACATTTGCACTAAAGTAACACTTTTACAATGTATGTTACAATAAAGTAACAATGTTGAAATACGTTGATGGTTGTTGTTTTTGCTCTCAGTATTCATATCGGTGTTGTATAAGGGTTTTTGATATGTAAAATAGTCACACTAGAATGTGATGGGGCATTCTAGTAGCAATGCTGGGGACTGCCAGTGACAGACAGAGTTTTAAATGTGTTAATAACTGGGCTGGGATATTTAAGAATTTTCATGACTGCATAGGAGAAATATGTTAATTCAGTATACATCACATTATCCCACAATTGTGACCGACCATGAAACACACTTTTTCACCTACTTTTCCATGAAAATTAAAACAAAATGATGATTGATTATTCCAAAGGCTTACTAATGACACAAGATTTGGATATTTTCATGTCTGGGAAAAATGTGTGATTAATTGGGTTAATAAAAAAATACTTGAAAGTACTACTTAAGTACTTTTGGGGGGTATCTGTACTTTACTATATATATTTTTGACAACTTTTACTGACTACATTCCTAAAGAAAATATTGCACTTTTTACTTCATACATTTTCCATGACACCCAAAAGTACTAGTTACATTTTGAATGCTTAGCAGGGTAGGAATATTGTTCATTTCACACATTTATCAAGAGAACATCCCTGGTCACCCACTTCCTGTGATTTGGCAGTCTGTCACGTTTGTTTGTAGAGACGGACCAGGGCGCAGCGGATGTTGAGTTCCACATAATTTATTATAAAGTGAAACTTAGCAAAACAAACAATAAACAATAAACGAACAACAAACCGTGACTACAGAGGTGCTACGTGCACTACTCAAAACAATATCCCATAACACACAGGTGGAAAAATTCTACTTAAGTATGATCCCCAATTAGAGACAACGATAGCCAGCTGCCTCTAACTGGGAATCATACCAAAACCCCAACATAGAAAAAACAACCTAGAACCCCACATAGAAAATCTAAACTAGACTAACCCCCCTAGTCACACCCTGACCTACTCTACCATAGAAAATAAAGGCTTTCTATGGTCAGGATGTGACAGTACCCCCCCCAAAGGTGCGAACGCCGACCGCAAAACCTGAAACAAAAAGGGAGGGTTAGGGTAGGTGTCTGGTGTCGGGGGCGGCTCTGGTGCGGGACAAAGAACCCGCTCATCCCGCAGATCCAGCCATGGACCCAGGCTGAACACTGTGCCTGGACTGGACCTCGGCGCAGGGGAAGGCACCCGCCATGGAGCGGGACTAGACGCCGTGTCTAGACTGGGCACCAACGCAGAAGAAGACTCTGGCCTTGGAGCTGAACTGGACGCCGTGCTCAGACTGCGCATCTGTGCAGGGGAAGGCTCCGGCCATGGAGCTGGAGGTTCCGGACCGTTGACCGTCGTAGGAAGGTTCCAGACCGTGGACCGTCTCAGGAGGTTCCGGACCGTGGACCGTCTCAGGAGGTTCCGGACTGTGAAACGTCGCCGGAAGCTCTGGACTGGGAACTGTCGCCGGAAGCTCTGGACTGCAAACTATCGCCGGAAGCTCTGGACTGCGAACTGTTCCTGGAAGCTCTGGACTGCGAACTGTCGCCGGAAGCTCTGGACTGGGAACTGTCGCCGGAAGCTCTGGACTGGGAACTGTCGCCGGAAGCTTTGGACTGGGAACTGTCGCCGGAAGCTTTGGACTGGGAACTGTCGCCAGAAGCTCTGGACTGGGAACTGTCGCCGGAAGCTCTGGACTGGGGATCGTCGCAGTAAGCCTGGGGCGTGGGGCCGGCACTGGTGGTACCGGGCTGGTGACACGCACCTCAGGGCGAGTGCAAGGAGCAGGCACAGGACGTACCGGGCTGTGGAGACGTACTGGAGACCTGGTGCGTAGAACCGGCACAGGACTTACTGGACCGTGGAGGCACACTGGAGATCTGGAGCGTAAAGCTGGCACAACGTGTCCTGGACAGATGACAACCTTCGCACGGCAAGTGCGGGGAGCTGGCACAGGACATACCGGGCTGTGGAGGCGCACTGGAGACGCGGTGCGTAGAACCGGCACACATTGTACCGGAACGATGACACTCTCCTCAAAGCGAGTGCGGAGAGCTGGCACAGGTGGCATCGGACGGCTAACACGCTCCTTAGGGCGACTGTCTTGCCTCTCCAGCCAAACCAACAGCTCTCTCTCATCACTCTCCTCAACTTTCGCCAACTACTCCTCGCTCAATCTGTCCCAATATTCCTCCTCGGTCTCTGACTCACCCCTCAGCGTCACAAAACATTTGGGCTGTCTTTTGGGCTTGCGTCGTGGCCGCGAACCCTGGCGTCGTCGCTGTCCTTCCCTTCCCTTGCTCTTGTCTCGTGCCATTATTTCGTCCCAAGTCCAGGATATTCTCTCCCTGATCTCCTCCAAAGACCAGGATGCCATCTCCTCCCGGGCACGCTGCTTGAGAGGTATATCTATAATTCCGTGTGTATAACTTGTATTATCATCTACATTTATGATGAGTATTTCTGTTGAAACGATGTGGCTATGCAAAATCACTTTCATGTTTTTGGAACTAGTGAATGTAACGCACCAATGTAAACTCAGATTTTTTTTATATACATATGAACTTATCAAACAAAACATGTTTTATTGTGTAACATGAAGTCCTATGAGTGTCTCTGATGAAGATCATCAACGGTTAGTGATTAATTTTATCTCTATTTCTGCTTTTTCTGACTGCTATCTTTCGCTGGAAAAATGGCTGTACTTATTGTGGTTTGGTGGTGCCTAAGATAATCGTTTGTAGTGCTTTCGCTGAAAAGCATATTTGAAATCGGACACTTTGGTGGGATTAACAACAAGATTACCTTTAAAATGATAAGACACCATGTATGTTTGAGGAATTTTAGACCTCACTAATGTCTCTTGTGGGTGATGGAAGCAAGTCCCCGCAGCAAATTTCCCACATCTACTGGAAAGGCTTCCGGGAAAAGTGGAGGCTTTATAGCTGCAAAGGGGTGATGAACTCCTATTAATGCCCATATTTTGGAATGAGATGTTCGACAAGCAGGTGTCCATATACTTTTGGTCATGTAGTGTATCCTACTTTTACTCAAGTATGTCAATCAGGTAGTTTTTCCACCACTGCTAATTGATACTACTTATATCTCAGTATTGGGGATTGTTACTCTTCATACTCAGAGTGTTGGGATTGCTACTACTAACACCTCAGAGTGTTGGGGAGGTGTTACAAGTCATACCTCAGAGTGTTGGGGTTTGTTTACTATTCATACCTCAGAGTGTTGGGATTGTATACTCTTCATACCCCAGAGTGTTGGGGATTGTTACTCTTCATACCTCAAGTTTGGGATGTCTCTAGTTACCTCAGATGTTGGGGATTGTTACTCTTCATACCTCAGAGTGTTGGGGATTGCTTACTATTCATACCTCAGAGTGTTGGGGATTGTTTACTATTCATACCTCAGAGTGTTGGGGATTGTTCTACTTCATACCTCAGAGTGTTGGGGTTTGTTCACTATTTCATAACTCAGAGTGTTGGGGATTGCTACTATCATACCTCAGAGTGTTGGGATGTTACTATTCATGTACCTCAGAGTGTTGGGGATTGTTACATTCCGCACATACCTCAGAGTGGTTGGGGATTGTTACATATTCATACCTCAGAGTGTTGGGGATTGTTACTATTCATACCTCAGAGTGTTTTGGGATTGTACTATTCATACCCAGAGTGTTGGGGATTGTTACTATTTCATACCTCAGAGTGTTGGGGGATTGCTACTACTAATACTCTCAGAGTGTTGGGGTTTGTTACTCTTCATACCACTCAGAGAGTGTTGGGGATTGTTACTTCTTCATGACTTCTCAGAAGTTTGGGGCTTGTTTACCTATTCATACCTCAGAGTGTTGGGGATTGTTACTATTCATACCTCAGAGTGTTGGGGATTGTTACTATTCATACCTCAGAGTGTTGGGGATTGCTACTACTAATACCTCAGAGTGTTGGGGTTTGTTACTCTTCATACCTCAGAGTGTTGGGGATTGCTACTACTAATACCTCAGTGTTGAGGAACAGAGTTTGGAATTGGATGCCTGAGAGAGTGTATTGGTAAGGGGCTTTGTGATTGTGAAATGACTGTTGAAAAACAGCTGAAGGTATTGGAGTTATTGAACATATGTTGGTGTGGGTGGTTTCAACCCTGTTACAAGAAGCCGAGGGGGCTGCAGCTGGCCAGGGGGTTCAGTACATATAGGGTACAGAGGGTGTCCTAAACAGGTCAATGGGGTCAGGAAAAGCTATATGACCTTCAAGGCCAGACTGTAGTCTAGCCTACTTTATAAAGTCAAGACAAAGTCAAACGTAGATCAGGCATAGCACTGCCCACAGACCATGGTGGACTATGTCCTGGGACAATCTGTAACATTCTAAAGGATTCAGATGGACTTTTGACCCTGCTTTCAAGAGGTCAACCCAAAGTGCTATAATATAAATGGATGTCAGACGTCAGTGTTCTCCTCTATCTGAGATTCAGGGCTGCTCATTGGGTTTCACAGAGGTGATGGGATGAGGTGATCTTAATGAAATCTTAAACACACAGCCTAAGGCCCAAATCTACAGTCATTAGCATGGAGTGGTTGGGGGAGAGTGAGAAAGGAAGAGAGAGAGAAAGAGTGAAAGAGATAGAGAGAGAGGCAGACAGAGAGAGAAATAGATAGAGAGAGAGGCAGACAGAGAGAGAAAGAGATAGAGAGAGAGGCAGACAGAGAGAGAAAGAGACAGAGAGAGAGAGAGCAACAAAAAACTCTACATACCTTGGCCTAAATATCAGCACCAGAGGTAACTTCCACAAAGCTGTGAACAATCTGAGAGACAACGCAAGAAGGGCCTTCTACGCCATCAAAAGGAACATAAAATTTGACATACCAATTAGGATCTGGCTAAAAATACTTGAATCGGTTATACAACACATTGCCCTTTATGGATGTGAGGTCTGGGGTCCACTCATCTACCAAGAATTCACAAAATTCTTGGTTGGGACAAACACCAAATTGAGACTCTGCATGCAGAATTATCCTAAAAATATCATCCGTATACAATGTAAAACACCAAATAATGCATGCAGAGCAGAATTAGGCCTATCCCTGCTAATGATCAAAATCCAGAAAAGAGACGTTAAATTCTACAACCACCTAAAAGGAAGTGATTACCAAACCTTCCATAACAAAGCCATCACCTACAGAGAAATGAACCCAGAGAATAATCCCCCAAGCAAGCTGGTCCTGGGGTTCTGTTCACAAACATAAACAGACCCCACAGAGCCCCAGGACAGCACCACAAGTAGATACAACCATATCATGAGAAAACGAAAAAGATAATCACTTCACACATTGGAAAGAATTAACAAAAAAAATGAGCAAACTAGAATGCTATTTGGCCCTAAACAGAGAGTACACAGAGGCAGAATACCTGACCACTGTGACTGACCCAAAATTAATGAAATCTTGACTATGTACAGACAGTGAGCATAGCCTTGCTATTGAGAGAGGCCGCTGTAGGCAAACCTGGCTCCCAAGAGAAGACAGGCTATGTGCACACTGCCCACAAAATGAGGTGGAAACTGAGCTGCACTTCCTAACATCCTGCCAAATGTATGACCATATTAGAGACACATATTTCCCTCAAATTACACAGACTCACATAGAATTCGAAAACAAATCCAATTTTGATAAACTCCCATACAGTATCTATTGGGTGAAATACCACAGTGTGCATCACAGCAGCAACAATTGTGACCTGCTGCCACAAGAGAAGGGCAACCAGTGAAGAACAAACACCATTGTAAATACAACCTATATTTTTTGTACTTCAACTATTTGCACATTGTTACAACACTGTATATAGATATAATATGACATTTGTAGTCTTTATTATTTTGGAACTTTTGTGAGTGTAATGTTTACTGTTCATTTTTATAGTTTTTTTCACTTTTGTTAATTATCTATATCACTTTTTATTTATTTAACTAGACAAGTCAGTTAAGAACAAATTCTTATTTACAATGACGGCCTACTCCGGCCAAACCCGAACGATGCTGGGCCAATTGTGCACCACCTTATGAGGCTCCCAATCACAGCCAAAAGGGGTTACAGCCTGAATTTGAACCAGGTACTGTAGTGACACCTCTTGCACTGAGATGCAGTGCATTAGATGCTGCGCCACTCGGGAGCCTTGTTTGGCAATGTAAAACATATGTTTCCCATGCCAATAAAAGCCCCTTAAATTGAAATTGGGAGAGAGAGAGAGAGAGAGAGAGAGAGAGAGAGAGAGAGA
>NC_036862.1:34212526-34215333 GCF_002910315.2 Salvelinus sp. IW2-2015
CAAAGACAAATCCCTAGAATCAACTATTAAAGACTACCAGAACCCACTGGATTCTCCAATTACCTGAATGAGTACAGGACAAAATAAAAAACCTCCAACCCAAAAAGGCCTGTGGTGTTGATGGTATCCTTAATGAAATGATCAAATATACAGACAAACAATTCCAATTGGCTATACTAAAACTCTTTAACATCGTCCTTAGCTCTGGCATCTTCCCCAATATTTGGAACCAAGGACTGATCACCCCCAATCCACAAAAGTGGAGACAAATTTGACCCCCTCGAATGCCAACTTACCGTGGAACTACCGATATTGCTCAGTCAACAGTAACCTTGGGAAAATACCTCTGCATTATCATTAACAGCAGACTCGTACATTCCTCAATGAAAACAATGTACTGAGCAAATGTCAAATTGGCTTTTTTACCAAATTACCGTACAACAGACCATGTATTCACCCTACACACCCTAATTGACAACCAAACAAACCAAAAACAAAAGGCAAAGTCTTCTCATGCTTTGTTATTTTCAAAAAAAGCCTGTCGACCTCGAACGTTGCTCTGTTTTTTTGTTAATTCTTTCCAATGTGTCAAGTAATTATCTTTTTGTTTTCTCATGATTTGGTTGGGTCTAATTGTGCTGTTGTCTTGGGGCTCTGTGGGGTGTGTTTGTGTTTGTGAACAGAGTCCCAGGACCAGCTTGCTTAGGGGACTCTTCTCCAGGTTCATTTCTCTGTAGGTGATGGCTTTGTTATGGAAGGTTTGGGAATCGCTTCCTTTTAAGTGGTTGTAGAATTTAACGGCTCTTTTCTGGATTTTAATAATTAGTGGGTATCGGCCTAATTCTGCTCTGCATGCATTATTTGGTTGTCTACGTTGTACACAGAGGATATTTTTGCAGAATTCTGCATGCAGAGTCTCAATTTGGTGTTAGTCCCATTTTGTGAAGTCTTGGTTGGTGAGCGGACCCCAAACCTTACAACCATAAAGGGCAATGGGCTCTATGACTGATTCAAGTATTTTTAGCCAGATCCTAATTGGTATGTTGAAATGTATGTTCATTTATGTCTCTCTCTCTCTCTCTCTTTATCTCTCTCTATGTCTCTCTCTCTCTCTCTCTGTCTCTCTCTCTCTCTCTCTCTCTCTCTCTGTCTCTTGATTTATCTGTCTCTCTCTCTCTGTCTCTCTGTCTGTTATCTCCACCCTTCCCTCTCTCTTTATTGTTTCTCTCTTTTTTGTTCCGGGTCTGTCTTTCTTCACCTAGCCTATATCCCCTTCTTCTCTCTCACAGTAAACAGAGACAAGTGTCCTCTAACACACCTCTCCTCATCTCTTCCTCACTGACAATTTCTCCCATCATCTCCACTCTCTGTCTCCCAGCATCTCATCTCCCTGTCTCCCAGCATCTCATCTCCCTATCTCCCAGCATCTCCTCTCCCTGTCTCCCATCATCTCCTATCCCTGTCTCCCATCATCTCCTATCCCTGTCTCCCATCATCTCCTATCCCTGTCTCCCATCATCTCCTATCCCTGTCTCCCAGCAACTGCTCTCCCTGTCTCCCAGCATCTCCTCTCCCTGTCTCCCAGCATCTCCTCTCCCTGTCTCCCATCATCTCCTCTCCCTGTCTCCCAGCATCTCCTCTCCCTGTCTCCCATCATCTCCTCTCCCTGTCTCCCATCATCTCCTATCCCTGTCTCCCAGCAACTGCTCTCCCTGTCTCCCAGCATCTCCTCTCCCTGTCTCCCGCGAAGGAGGCAACTGGCTCCTCCTTGCAGCCCAAATACCTGTATTTTTGCCTGCCATAGCCTGAGCGGACCACTGCAACTAATTAACATCTGCATAGTCTAAGCCAGCTAACTTACTTGTTTATGACTGTTATTGTATTACTGTTATTGTTATTAGTATTATTATGTCGCTTTATCATTCCAAAATAGTATGGTCATGGGTGTAAATGGTAAGCATAGCAGTTTAATTTTGGATGGTGGTGTCGGTAGTGGTGCATTACACCCATACATACATTCGACTACTGGACTGTTACCCATTTTTATTTGTTACTATTCTTTATATTTAATTCTGTATTATTATTTTACTTGCCATTCTATATTATCTATTTATCATTGCTTTAATTGTATTTACAATGCATATGTATACATTTTTGCTTTGGCAATTATGACACAATGTTTTCATGCCAATAAAGGCCAGCTTGATTTTGAATTTGAATTTGACGAGGTGGTTGCTGGCGAGACAGGATGGGGAGGATCGCTGGGAGACAGGATAGCGAGTATGATGGGAGACAGGGAGAGGAGATGCTGGAGATCAGAGAGAGGAGATGCTGAGGACAGAGCAGAGGGAGCAAGAGCTTGGGAGACAGCGAGACCAGGGAGACAGCATTGCTGGGAGATACGCGGGAGAAGCAGTT
Source organism: Salvelinus sp. IW2-2015 (assembly GCF_002910315.2). NCBI lineage: Eukaryota > Metazoa > Chordata > Actinopteri > Salmoniformes > Salmonidae > Salvelinus > Salvelinus sp. IW2-2015. Next base: position 34,214,945 of record NC_036862.1, read on the forward strand.
CGCTGGGAGATAGGCGAGCAGGAGATGCTGCGGAGGACAGGACTACGAAGATGATGCGGAGACCACGGGGAGGGGAGGACTGCCTGGCGGAGACAGGATGTAGAAGGCATGATGGGAGAACAGCGAGAGGAGATGCGGCGGAGATAGCGAGGAGCAGTTGCTGGAGATAGGAGAGCAGTTGCTGGGAGACAGGGATAGAAGATGATGGGAGACCAGCGGACGAGGAGCATGCTGGCGCCAAGACAGGGAGACGCCCAGTGCTGGGAGACCCAGGGATAGGAGATGATGGGAGACAGGGATGAGCGAGGATGCCTGGGAGACAGGCGAGAGGAGATGCTGGGAGACAGGGAGAGCACGTTTGCTGGGCAGACAGGGATCTAGGAGATGAT
>NC_036862.1:34216554-34224025 GCF_002910315.2 Salvelinus sp. IW2-2015
TTTTTTTATTTTTTTTTTTTTTTTTTTTTTTTTTTTTTTTTTTTTTTTTTTTTTTTTTTTTTTAACGGCTCTTTTCAGATTTTGATAATTACCGGGTATCGGCCTTAATTCTGCCTCTGCACTATTATGGTTTTCGTTGTACACAGAGGATATTATTTGCAGAATTCTGAATGCTGAGTCGAAAAAATTTGTGTTTGTCCCATTGGTGAATTCTTGGACGGAACTCGACCTCACAACCATAAAGGGCCAATGGGTTCTATAAACTGATTCATATTCTTAGCAGATCCTATTGGTGTGTTAAAATTATGTTCTTTTTGATGGCATAGAAGGTCCTTCTTACCTTGTCTCTCAGCTCATTCACACCTTTGTGAATGTTTACCTGTGTCTCTGAATCTTTTAGGCCGACGTACAGTACCAGTCAAAGGTTTGGACACACCTTACTCAATACGGGGGTTTTCTTTATTTGACTGTTTTCTACATTGTAGAAACATGTGAAGACATCAAACTATAAAATAACACATATGGAATCATGTTAGTAAAACCAAAAAAGTGTTAAAAAAATCAAAATATACACTGCTCAAAAAAATAGGGAACACTAAACAACAAATGTAAACTCCAAGATCAATCACACTTCTGTGAACATTCAAACTGTCCACTAGGAAGCACACACTTGATTGACAATAAAATTTCCACATTCACGTGCAAATGGAATAGACAAAAAGTGGAAATTATAGGCAATTAGCAAGACCACCCCGCAATAAAGGAGTGATTCGCAGGTGGTGACCACAGACCACTTCTTCAGTCCTATGCTTCCTGGCTGATGTTTTGGTCACTTTTAAAAGCTGGCGTGCTCTCACTAATTTATAGTGGTAGCATTGAGACGGAGTCTACAACCCACACAAGTGGCTCAGGTAGTGCAAGCTCATCAGGATGGACATCAATGCGAGCTGTGGCAAGAAAGTTTTTCTGTGTCTGTCAGCGGAGTGTCCAGAGCATGGAGGCGCTACCAGGGACAGGGCCAGTACATCAGGAGACGTGGAGGAGCCGTAGGAGGGCAACAACCCAGCAGCAGGACCGCTACCTCCGCCTTTGTGAAGGAGGAAGCACCTGCCAAGAGCCCTGCAAAATGACCTCCAGCAGGCCACAAATGTGCATGTGCTTCTGCTCAAACGGTCAGAAACAGGATCCATGAGGTTGTATGAGGGGCCCGACGTCCACAGGGGGGGTTGTGCTACAGCCAACACCGTGCAGGATGTTTGTCATTTGCCAGAGAACACCAAGATGCAAATTCGCCCTGTGTCTTCACAGATGAAAAGCAGGTTCACACTGAGCACATGAGCACCCATGTGACAGACGTGACAGAGTCTGGAGACCGCCGTGGAGACGTCTGCTGCCTGCAACATCCTCCGCTATGACCGGTTGCGGTGGGTCAGTCATGGTGTGGGTTGGGGCGGGACAATTTACTTTGTGAGCCGCACAGCCCTTCCATGTGCTCGCCAGAAGGTAGCCTGACTGCCATTAGGTTACCGAGATGGAGATCCTCAGAGCCCTTGTGGACCATATGCTGACACATGACATTTGTTGCCTGCGGAGGTTGCATTTTTCAGGCTCTGGCAGTGCTCCTCCGCTCGAAGGCGGAGGTACGTGGTCCTCTGCTGGGTTGTTGCCCTCCTACGGCCTCCTCACGTTCCTGATGTACTGGCCTGTCTCCTGGTAGCGCCTCCATGCTCTGACCACTTACGCTGACAGACACAGCCAAAGCCTTCTTGCCACAGCTCGCATTGATGTGCCACCTGATGAGCTGACAACTACCTGAGACACTTGTTGGTTGTAGACTCCGTCTCATGCTACCACTAGAGTGAGAGCACCGCCAGCATTCAAAAGTGACCAAACCCAATTTTCAAAAAAAAAGCCCCAAGGGAAAAAAGCATAGGAACCTGAAAGTGGTCTGTTGTCACACCTGCAGAATCATCCTGATTGGGGTGTCTTGCTAATTCCTTAATAATTTCCACTTTTTGTCTATTCCATTTGCACAACAGCATGTGGAATTTATTGTCAATCAGTGTTGCTTCCTAAGTGGACAGTTTGAGGTTCACAAGAAGTGTGATGACTTGTAGTTACACTTGTGTTGTTTAAGTGTTCCCTTTATTTTTTTGAGCAGGTATTTGAGAATTCTCAAAGTAGCCACCCTTGCCTTGTATGACGCTGGGCATACTCTTGGCATTGTTTTCTTCTATTTCTGTACTGTTTTACGTTTTCACCATGGTGAAGGTTATTTTTCTGGTTCTCTCTCACTTTCCAACTCAACGTTTCGGACTAAACAGACACTCACTCTTTCTGACTACAGACCCAAACAGTGATGTAGTTGTATTCTAAAAGGACTCTCTGTTTCTTGTACTTCTGTGTTTCAGAAAATATCCCATACGATTATTCCAAGAGCAGCACAAAATATCTGTGTGTGGCTGAAACCGCCTAACCCAAATCAATACATTCTCCACACGTTTATGTCACATTGTCAGCTCAATCCATTACCATTGTTTCATGCAACATGAACACAGGTCGCTTGAGCATTCACCAAGGCATTACTGTCACCAAGCATACGTTCACCAAGGATACTGTTCGAAAGGCCTTCTGTTCACCAAAGCATTACTGTTCACCAAGGCATACTGTTCACAAGACAAACGGTTCACAAGGCATACTGTCACCTAGGCATACTGTTCACCAAGGCATACGTTCACCTAGGATTACTGTTCACCAAGGCATACTGTTCACCTAGGCATACGGTTTCACCTAGGCATACTGTTCACCTAGCATACTGTTCACCTAGGCATACTTGTTCACCTAGCATACTTTCACCAAGGCACTACTGGTCACGCTAGCGCATATCTGTTCAACCTAGGCATACTGTTCACCAGGCTAATGTTTCACCAAGGCATACTGTTCACCCTAGGCATCACTGCTTCAACCTAGGCATAGCTGTTCCACCAAAGGCATACTGTTCACCTAGGGCATACTTTCACCTAGGCATACTGTTCCACCAAGGCATACTTGTTCCACAAGACAAACGGTTCACAACATGATTCACCGCTAATACAGCTGTGAGCATGTGCCTTTCCTAGGTGGGTGCGTTGGTACACGGGGCTGTAGTCTCACGGCGAACACCCGTCACAGGGCGACAGGCTTGGCGACCTGAGCTTCAACCCCAGCGACCGCATCACCGTGGTTACCAAGACAGAGTTACCAGTATGACTGGTGGAGGGAACGCTAAAACGGACGGACCGGACCGGAATCTTCCCCGCTAACGGTCTTGTCCTCCCTGAACACACACCAACAAGTCTGTCACACACATCAACACTTACATGCAGGAAGAGTTTGAACACACTACTTAGCACGCACATCCATCACACTATGGAAATACACACCAATTAAATGCACACATACAAGTGCCTTCCAAAGTAATCAAACCCCCTGACCTTTTTCCACATTTTTTACGTTAAGCCTATTCTAAATGATTAAATAAATACAAAGATCCTCAGCAATACACACAATACCCCATAATACATCACAATACCCCTAATGACATCGCAATTACCCCATAATGACTCACAATACCCCATAATGACAAAGCAAAAACGTGTTTTAGAATATAAAAATATAAAACATCTTTGCTAGAGGACTCTAAATTGAGCTCAGGGTCATCCTGTTTTCCATTGATCATCCTTGAGATTTTTCTACAACCTTGATTGGGCTCCACCTGTGAGTAAATTCAATTATTGGACATGATTTTGTGGGAAACGGCACACACCTGTTCTATCATAAGGTCCCACAGTTGGACAGTGCATGTCAGAGCAAAAACCAAGCCATGAGTGCAAAGGAAATTGTCCGGAAAGCCCCGAGACCGGACTTGTGTTGAGGCACAGATTGTGGGAAGGGTACCAAAACATTTCTGCAGCATTGAAGGGTCCCCAAGAACAACAGTGGCCTCCAGATTCATTCTTAAATTTTGAAAAAGTTTGCGAAACCACCAAGACTTGCTTCCTAGATTGGCCGCCCGGCCAACTGAGCAATCGGGGAGAAGGGCCTGCGTCAGGAGGTGACCAAAAAAACCCGCATGTGCACTCTGACAGAGCCTCTAAATGTCCCTCGTGGAATGGAGGGAGAACCTTCCAGGAAGGACTATTCCATCTCTGTCAGCACTGCCACAATCAGAGTCTATTATGCAGAGATTTGGCAACAGACGGAAAGTGCCACTCCCTCCAGTAAAGCCGCACATGACAGGACCCGCTTAGGAGTTCTGCCAAAAGGCACCTAAAATGCTCTCAAAACCATTGAGAAACCAAGATTCTACTGTGTCTGAATGAAACCAAGGATGTAACTCTTTGGCCTAAATGCCAAGCGTCATGTCTGGAGGGAAACCTGTGCACCACAATCCTCAGTTAGAAGGCATGTGTCGGGTGGCAGTATCATTGCTTGGAGATGTTTATGTTACACACACTACTCGCCATACTGCCATTTGTTACTGGAGTTGCTGGATCAATACTTATTAATATTAAAAAATATGTCTTATCTTAACAAACCTGATGTGCGTTTCTCTTTGGAGTGTGGATATTTTTAAAATAATCTGCTGGTGTAGTTTCTCTTCTGTCCAGAAGAMGGCGATGTATATCTACTGTCAGTCTGTATCCCCATTTCCTACCTTCACCTCATTCTTTTCTTATTTCACCTCATTTAAAAAATAAAATAATAATTTCACCTTTATTTAACCAGATAGACTAGTTGAGAACTAGTTCTCATTTACAACTGCGACCTGGCCAAGATAAAGCAAAGCAGTGCGACACAAACAACAACACAGAGTTACACATGGAATAAACAAGCGTACAGTCAATAACACAATAGGTAACCACAATAATAACCTTATATGCCCTGTCATGCATTTAAAAGCATGGGATTGGTGCAAGCATGGCTGGTCAAGATGTCAAATAGGTATATAGAGTCATTTTAATTAATTATATGAAGAGTGCCTTGGTCCTCCTTTCTTTCTGATGACCAATTCACCCCTTTTACCAAAGAGCACCTTCTGTCTACCAACATGTACTATTGTGTACCTTAGTAGAGCTTCCCTTCCTCCTCTTTCTACGATGTCATAGAGGTAATTTCGTTCTAATTCCCCATGTCCACGTGACAATGCACCACTAAGCACTCGCCTTGTTTGTACGTGTGAATGGATTTGTGTGAATGGTGAATGATTGTCCCAGGGTGACTAAGTCTATTATTGCAGAACAGGAGGGTGATATGCACATCCTAAACTCCTAAACCACCGGTGCAGATAAAGAAATGAGGGGCCCACACACACACACACACACACACACAGAATATAGTTCCCCAGTTTCATCTTCGTCAAGGGTAATAATATACTGGAGAGCAACTATACTCCATGTGAGGATCCCTCATTTCCTTATAGTTGATTCTTGCCCCTGGTAGGGTAACTTTCACCAAATTCCCAGGTTTCCCAGAAATCCTGGTTGGAGGACTCCCGGATTTGCTGCTTATTCCCTTGTAATACCAGGAACCATCGAACCAGGATTTCTGGGAAACCCGGAGGAGGTTACCGGAATTGTGCAACCCTAGACCCAAGTCAGACAAACACACATTCTTATGAAATTGAAAAATCTATTTTTTTWTWWATTTAATAGCAAAGAACAGGAAATCTACAGACTGTACAGGAGAACATTCCTCAGCCTATAAGAACACACAGCAGCACATAATGAGAAACAATTGGTCATTTCAACAGCGTGACCCTGCCACCGGACAGGACAACATTCCTACACATAACTACAGACATCTGATTTCAATWCCAAACACACAGCAACAAGACCACACCCTTTATGATAAGACAGCCCCCCGCCCCGCACCCCCATCGAAAGTCAACTTGATATGAAACACAGTGTAGAAATGTCAGCGAGGTGCAAGGGAGATTCATGATTGTGCAAGGATAACAAGGATTGTGCAAGGATAAGAAAATGCACACACAGAACCTTCCTGCAGAGCAGGAACAGTGCAGTGGTTAGGTACGGCCTAAGATTCCATTCATGCCATATTTTGTCTTAACTCGAGTTGATTTGGAGATTACTAGGTTTGTCTACATTAGCAATGTTTCCTCACATCTCACACACGCAAGCCTGTGCAGGCTGTGGGAGACACAGGATCAAACCTATAAAACACTAAAACCCCGGTCGTGTTCAGTAAGGCACAACGTCGCAGAATGTATTGCAATGTTTACGGTTCAAAGTTCAGSTAGTACCTCCAAGTTTAATGTGTTCTGTACCAACTGAGCACCGTGGAACTTCAAATACATGTATCTACAGCATGTGTGTGTTTGTGTACGTGCKGTTTGAGTCAGTTGAGATCCTGTGGGTTGTGGGAGGGCTTCTCTGGGTCTRCCAGGAACGGGCAGGCTTCGCCAGCTGGGGTATCCGCTGAGCACCTGTCAGGAAATATACACACAAATCTCAGCTGGAAAGACGTTAACCTACAAGAGACCACTATTCCTCAGAATGTGTGTCTCTACTGAACATGCTTCTTGGTCCAGGACTCTGGTTAGCAGGCCACAGACTGGGGGTTACGTTTACCCAACTGGGCACAAACTGGTTAAATCAACATTGTTTCCACGTCATTTAATATATATATATATATTTAATGACGCGGAATCAACTTGGGAAACTGAATGGATTTGCAAAAAGTCATCAACCTAATGGATTCGGAGGGGATTTTATTCCCAACTTTTAACCTAAATCAACTGACATGGTCAAATGCTTTGTTTATTTCTTGTTGAATTCACGTAAGCTGACAGACAACTCAATCAAATATAAATCAATATTAAACGTTTAACTGGTGTCTGCTCAGTGGGTAGGGACTGAAACACGTCACATGATACAAATGGCAGCAACAGAGGGTTTCCGGAAGTGGATTCTCAATCCTCGAAACGCGTGGTAATATTTTTATATTAGCGATATCAATATCACTATGCAACGTAGACGTAGTATTTTCTACTGAGAATGTAAAACAATTCCTATAATGAGATGCACATCTAGTACCTCTATGTTGAGAAATCCTGCTTTTACCGTCAGTTTATGTTTCAAAGTGCAACAAAACCTTCACTAACCATGAGCCTCGTGGTCTGTATCGTCCAATCACAGAACAGATACAAGTCACATGATCTGTTTAGCAGCTATAAGGTGCCATCAAGCGTTTCTCCAACAGACCACGTGACTTGAATTCTGTTCTGTGATTTGACGACACAGACCGCAATGCTATATGGATTCGTTCTTTTTGCCTCCTACCTTGTACACAGTGTTGTACCCTTGACTTTAAAAAAATTATTATAACACAGTTTTTGTAAAGCGATTTTTAATCTTCTGAATTAATGGTTTCACACCAGTTTTTGTAGCTCTGTCACCACTTGGAAACGATA
>NC_036862.1:34224125-34228601 GCF_002910315.2 Salvelinus sp. IW2-2015
CTGGAACCTACCCTGGTTAAGGCCAACTGGAAACCTACCCTGGGTTAAGGCCAACTGGAAAACCTAGCCTCGGTTAAGGCCAACTGGAAACCTACCCTGTTTAGGCCAACTGGAAACCTACCCTGTGTTTAAGGCCAACTGGAAAACCTACCCCGTGTTAAGGCCAACTGGAAACCTACCCCGTGTTAAGGCCAACTGGAAACCTACCCCGTGTTAAGGCCAACTGGAAACCTACCCTGGTTTAAGGACTAACTAAACCCTACCCTGTGTTAAGGCCAACTGGAAACCTACCCTGGGTTAAGCGCCAACTAAAAGATCTAGCCTGCGTTAAGGCCAACTGGAAACCTACCCTGGGTTAAGGCCAACTAAAAAACCTACCATGGGTTAAGGCCAACAAAAAACCTACCTCTGTTAAGGCCAACTGGAAACCTACCCTGGGTTAAGGCCAAACTGGAAACTACCCCGGGTTAAGGCCAACTGGAAACCTAGCCGGGTTAAGGCCAACTGGAAACCTACCCGGGTTAAGGCAACTGGAAACCTACCCGGGTTAAGGCCAACATTGGCAAACCCTAGCCTCCTGGGTTAAGGCCAACTAAAAAACAAGCCGGAGAGGAGATGCCTCACAGCGGCTGAAGAAGTGAAGTGCAAAACAGTATGAAAACTAAGGCAGCAGAACATGTTCCTTCAGAAAGTATTCACTTGACTTATTCCACATCAAAAATTAAACACAAATACACAGTATCTTGATTAGATAAGTGTTTAACCCCGAGTCAATTCATGTTAGAATCACCTTTGGCAGTGATTACATCCGTCTTTCTGGGTAAGTCTCTAAAAGATTTGCACACCTGGATTGTACAATATTTGCCCATTATTCTGTAAAAAAAAAAAGAAGCTTCAAGCTCTCAGGTTGCTTGCTGATCATTAGACATTTTCAAGCTACAACTCAGGAACATTCGTCATCTTGGTAAGCAACTTGTGTATAATTGGCCTTGTGTTTTAGGTTATTGTCCTGCTGAAAGGTGAAATTGTCTCCCAGTGTCTGTTGGAAAGCAGACAACAAGAGTTTCCTCTAGGATTTTGCCTGTGCTTATAGCTCTATTTGTTTCCTAAAAAAACTCCCTCGTCCTTGCCGATGACAAGCATACCCAGAACCTGAAAATATGGCGAGTGGTACTCAGTGATGTTGGATTTGTCCCAAWCATAACACTTTRTTCAGSACAAAGTACAGTTCTTTACATTTTTTTGTAGTTTAGTTTTACTTTAGTGCCTTATTGCAAACAGGATGCATATTCTGTACAGGGTGCCTTCTTTTCACTGTCAATTAGGTTAGTATCGTGGCGTAACTACAATGTTGATCCATTCTCAGTTCTCCTATTACAGCCATTAAACTCTGTTTTAAAGTCACCATTGACCGCATGGTGAAATCGATGCGAGGTTTCCTTCCTCTCAGGCAACTGAGTTAGGAAGGACGCCTGCTTCGTTGTAGTGACTGGGTGTATTGATACACCATCCCAAGTTTAGTAACTTCACCATGCTCAAAGGGATATTCAGTGTATGCTTTAAAAAAATGTTTACCCCTCTACCAATAGGTGCCCTTCTGAGGTTGAATCTTATTTGTTACATTCACTGCACAACCTTAAAAGATGTATGGAGGGTACAGAGATGAGGTAGTCATTCAAAAATCATGGTAAGCACTTATTTAGGCTTGCCATAAGGGGTTGAACACTTGACTCAAGACACTTCAGTTAAATGTGTCAACAACAAAAAAACTATCCATTGACAAAATCAGATATTGTGTTAAAAATGCATTTTAAATTCAATCTGTAACAACTAAATGTGGATCGAGTGAAGGGTTGTGAATACTTTCTGAAGGCCCAGGCTGTGTAGACATGGCAGGACATTCAGCTCTTAGTTACAGTATTGATCATCAGTGTCCACACGTGGAAAAAGGCTCATGTCCATATACCAAGGCCAGAATTTATTTATTATTTCATTGCGGTTTAAATTCTAAACATTTTCTTCACAAATAGAAAAAAATATATATAGGTATTGTAAAAGCTGGTCAATAAATTGGCTCTTCAGTGTTGTAATCGTCACAGTACATATATGACAGGATAAACATACTATACAAGGATTGCACAGCTGGATGCCCTCTGCCAACAATGTCAGAACGTTTCCCATCGTAACAGAATTGTGTTCTAGCTGGGGTGGGTAATGGCCCACTAATATGGAGAACCAACTATTGGTAAAATGGGAGAGTTGTGTGTGTGTGTGGGAGGGGAGGGGGAGAAACTAACTAAACTGAATCACTCAAACTCTGTTTCTCCTCTATTTGAGAAAAGCATCAAGCTTTTTCTGGATATTGTCAAACGAGTCCATTCCCATGTAGTCCGCCTGGCCCTGCTCCCATTTCAGCTTGCGYTCCTCGGAGGTCTCCGGTGACATGTATGGCTCAGTGTGATGGGAGTCATGTGACGTGCTGCTTCCCTGGAAGAGAACAAGAAGAAAATAAATAAAATACAAGAATATTAGAAGGGAGCGATTTGATCGATTATGGATCAAGTCACACGACTAAGAGCTCTGGAGAAACACGGGTTCCTTTGCAGTCAGTGCAGCTACAGAACAGTCATCTAAAACCTGCCATTTATATCAAGACATTTCCGCTACTGCAAACCATCCATCTAGTGGATCATCAGAGAACACACGGCTATAGTATTAGCAAAGCCAGGTTGTGTTGTTCAAACAGAGATTGTCCACAAGAAGCAGCGATAGTTAGTGACCAGGTCTGTTAAGCCCAGCATCACAACCACCTAGTCATCATCATACCTTCCAGCCACCTTCCTTGTGACTAATGATATGGGACCATGACCCAGGCCAGTGACCACGGTGGTCACAACTTTCTTTGACAGAGGACTGGAACTTTAGACGGACGAATGAGAGGGTTAGACATCAATAGCCTTCAGGGCTGAAGTATCACTACATTTTAGAAAGACTAATCATAATATATATATATATATATATCTTTTTGGTATTAATTCATTCAGGAGGTGGGTCCAACATTTACTTTTACTAACAATAAGCATCCAAGTAATCACTTAATTCAAACTGTGTTGATAACAGTTTCCGTAGAGGAAGGACAAGAGGTTTTAATACTTCTAGACGGACTTCCACACAGCCAGAGTGGAAGGGCTGKTCTCCGTATCCCTCCGCCATCATGGGCACCACAGAGGACGAGTAGAGGAACCACCAGTCCAGGAGGAAGCTGGGGTGTGTGGAGGTCTCCTGCATGTCCCCGCTGAGCCTCTTGGTCGTGGGGTCGTACGTGTAGCTCCACGGCTTGGTCTGACCCAGGAAGTGAACCACCTTGGCGTTGCCCCCGTATCTGGAACAGAATACATGTTGATTTACTAGTCTCTTGTTGTGAATGTAACTCCTATCTGGTTGTAAATGCTTTGGTTTTGACAAGTTCCAACACGGAGAAAGAGAGAGAGTGTGTGAAGAGAAGAGAAGACGTGAAGGGAGCGAGAGCCCGACAGCCAGGGGAGAGAATAGCCACTGACCAGCAGAGGCATAAAAAAAAAAAGGCTTTAAAAAACAGAAGGCCTCTATTTTGTCCACTGGTCTCAGCTCTGTGGAGCTCCGGCTGGATATCTAACCCCATGAGGCTGCCCCCTAAACTGACGTTATGGCATAAGCACACGTGACTGTATCGCCTTACACCTACCCGTTCTCACAGCCCAAGAAGACTTCCCCTGCCAGGGGTTTCACAGGTAGTCTACTATTGAGCCACAGCTGCTGGCTGATCCTTCTCCCCCCAAAGGTCAATGTCCGCACCCTGACGCAATCTAATTAGCATATCTAAATCTGTCAGTTTAAACTACGGATGTTGAGTTGCATTGGATGCGTCTCAATCACCACATCGCGCTGTTCACACCTGCAGTGAAAGAGAGAATCAGAGAGGAGCTTAAAGTCCTTTTTGTAGCGTCCCATACGGTTTGGCCTACAAAACTATTCTGACCCTCTTATGGAAAGAGGAGACTCAGAACACGGTGTTCTCCATTTTGCTCTACGACCCCCGCCCCCCCAGACGCCCAGGAACATGTCCGTTTTCCTCTAGGACCCCCCCCAGACGCCCAGGAACATGTCTGTTTTCCTCTAGGACCCCCCCCCAGACGCCCAGGTACATGTCCGTTTTCCTCTAGGACCCCCCCCGACGCCCAGGAACATGTCGTTTTCCCTCTAGGACCCCCCCCCCCAGAGCCACAGGAACATGTCTGTTTCCTCTAGGACCCCCCCCAGACGCCCAGGAAATGTCTGTTTTCCTCTAGGACCCCCCCCCCCCAGACGCCCAGGAACATGTCCGTTTTCCTCTAGGACCCCCCCCCCCCAGACGCCCAGGAACATGTCTGTTTTTCCTCTAGGACCCCCCCCCCAGACGCCCAGGAACATGTCTGTTTTCCTCTAGGACCCCCCCCC
>NC_036862.1:34231648-34236245 GCF_002910315.2 Salvelinus sp. IW2-2015
GCAGAACACATCAATTTGTGGCCTCTGGACCATTGCTGCATTAAGTACTGCAGGGGATCTCCTCCTCATGGACTGCACCAGATTTGCCCAGTTCCTGCTGAGATATGTTACCTCACTCTTCCACCAAGGCACCTGCACGTTCCGGACATTTCTGGGGGGGAATGGCCCTAGCCCTCACCCTCGATCCCAACAGTCCCCAGACGTGCTCAATGGGATTGAGATCCGGGCTCTTCGCTGCCATTGCAGAACACTGACATTCCTGTCTTGCAGGAAATCACGATCAGAACGAGCAGTATGGCTGGCGGCATTGTCATGTTGGAGGGTCATGTCAGGATGAGCCTGCAGGAAGGTACCACTATGAGGGGGAGAATGTCTTTCTCTGTACGCACGCGTTGAGATTGCCTGCAATGACAACAAGCTCAGTCCGATGATGCTGTGACACACAAACCGCTCCCAAGACCATGACGGACCCTCCACCTCCAATCGATCCCGCTCCAAGGAGTACAGGCCTCGGTGTAACCGCTATTATGTCCTTCAACGGTAAAACGCGAATCGACCATCACCCCTGGTGAGACAAAACCTTCGACTCATCGTGAAGAGCACTTTTTTGCCAGTCTGTCTGGTCCACGACGGTGGTTTTGTGCCCATAGGCGACTTGTTGCTGCTGTGATGTTTGGTGACCTGTGCTTACAACAGGCCTACAAGCCCTCAGTCCAGCTCTCTCAGCCTATTGCGGACTCCTGGACACTATGGAGGGATTGTGCGTTCCTGGTGTAAAACCTTTCAATGAAAGATCTGTGAAGTTATTTGAATTTTTACAAATGATCTTTGAAAGAAGGGTCCTGAGAAAAGTGACATTTCTTTTTTTGCTGAGATTAGATCTTATAGCAACAACTTTGGTATGAGACCAGTAAACTACCATAATTTTGGCATTCTTTCAAAAGGCAAATTCTCTTGGTCTATGCTACAGATCGTCAGGGAGACACATTAACACTATATATTAATGAATTAATTATTACCAAGTTAATAATAAAGTAATAAATTACTTGATTGTCAATACATTTTCTGTTAATTACAAAAATGACTGAAGATTCCAGTAACTGGTGTAGATTAGCAGTACTTTGCTACTCTTCACCCCCCGACTTCAGAGACAGAAGCAACAAGCATCTAACAGGCAGTTACCACTGTCAGCCTCATGAATAGAATGTCTTAACTGCTTGCCTAAGTTAAATAAAGGTAAAATAAAAAAAAAAAAAATTACAACAGGTTGGCATACAGACAGACGAGCACAGACATAGTAGCTGATAGCACAGTCACTATACAACAGGTTGGCATACAAGAACAGAACTAGCACAGACATAGTAGCTGATAGCACAGTCACTATTACAACAGGTTGGCATACGGACAGACAGCACAGACATAGTAGCTGATAGCACAGTCACTCATACAACAGGTGGCATACAGACAAGACTATGCACAGACAGACTAGTGATTAGCTAACTCGTCAGGGGAAAATGCACTTCCTATGAATGACATCTGGTTGTCTCACCTAGCTATCCTTTAAAATTGACGCTAAGTCGCTCTGTAGTGTCTGCTAAATTAAATAAAAATGTGATCTAACGAGCGGAAGATAATGATTTATGGTTGTCTGAATAGATCTACTTCAAAAAAGGGATGGGGCACGGCACAAAGCCTAATTGCTGTAGATGTAACCGGTAACAGGTGCCTGCCGTATGGTTCAGCTGGCTGTCAGTCTCATTCAGCCGTCTATCCAACACCCAGACATAAACCCATAACTCCTAAAACCACGAGGCTTTCTGCCAAMAACCTCTAAAACCTASTTCACACTGCAGACCTTGATGCACTAAATCAGTTTGCTTTTCCAAAATCCGTTTTGGAATACTGACTGTCCAAACAAGACAAAAAAAAAAGTGACCAAATCGGACGTGTTGTCATAGTAACACCAGGTGTGGTGCTGACAAGGCTACGCTAGTTGTCATAGTAACGCCAGATGTGTGCACAGTGCTGTAGGCTGATTGGAGCACCACCACCTATCATTCAGAAAGTATGTAACTAAGGTGACAAAGTCCACCATGGACATTTCAATGTCATAGTGGAAGAACACAAAGCCTCAAAGGATAAAATGATCMAATTTTCAAAATTGGTCCTTTTTGGCTAGCCACGTCAGTTAGCTGGCTAGCTAGGCAGCTGTTTAGCACATGCAATAATTTGTAAACAATTAACAAGTCAATTAGCTACCACATGTTCTTCTCAAACTGTCAGAGTAGCTAGCAAGCAAGAAGATATGGCAAATAAAGTCTAAAAACCACTTGAGGGCAAATAAAATCAGATTTGACCGTTCAGACAAGTCGCATGGCCAGGAATCACCTACGAAGGTGGTTTAAAGTGTGGCTTGAAACATCAGATTCCATGTGCTTTTTGGCTGTTCAGACTGCAGGAAAAACAGATTAGAGATCGGTTTGAAACTGCCAACAATGTGAACAAGTCTCTCGTCAGCAGACTGCTCCGTCCTGACAGGATAAAACAGGATGTTCACAATCACACAACTGCCCCCAATGTCTACATAGAGGACATTCGGAAAGTATTCAGACCCCTCGACTTTTTCCACTTTGTTACATTACAGCCTAATTCTAAAATGTATTAAATTGTATTTGTCTCAATCTAGAACAGTACCCCATAATGACAAACCAAACATGTTTAGAAAATCTTTTGCAAAAGTAATAAATAAAAAAACAAATGTCACAATTTACATAAGTAGCGCATACCCATTACTGTACTTTCTGTTGAAACACCTTTGGCAGCAATCGAGCGCCTCGAGTCTTCTTGGGCATGACGCTACAGCTTGGCACACTGTATTTGGGGAGTTTCCGCAATAGTATACTTCTACGGCAGATTCTCTCAAGCTCTTCAGGTTGGCTGGGGAGCGTGCGCTGCACAGCTCATTTTCAGGTCTCTCCAGAGGCGTTGGCTCGGGATCATGTCCGGGCCACTCAAGGACATTCAGACACTTGTCCGAAGCCACTCCTGCGTTGTCTTGGCTGTGTGCTTAGGGTCTTTGTCCTGTTGGAAGGTGAACCTTCGCCCCAGTCTGAGGTCTCTGAGTGCTCTGGATCGCTGCACTTTGCTTAGTTCATCTTTTCCCTCAATCCTGACTAGTCTCCCAGCCCTGCGCTGAAAAACATCCCACAGCATGCTGCACCACACGCCATGGCTTCACCGTAGGGATGATACCAGGTTTCCTCCAGACGACACGCTTGGCATTCAGACAAAGAGTTGAAGCTCGGTTTCATCAGGACCAGAAGAATCTTGTTTCTCATGGTCAGAATCCTTCTTGCCAAACTCCAAGCAGGCTGTCATGTACCTTTCACTGAGGAGTGTCTTCCGCCTGGCTATTACCATGAAGGCCCTATTGGCGGAGTGCTGCAGAGATGGTTGTCCTTCTGGAAGATTCTCCCATCTCTACAGAGGAACTATGGAGCTCTGTCAGAGTGACCATCGGGTTCTTGGTCACCTCCCTGACCAAGGCCCTTCTCCCCCCGACTGCTAAGTTTGGCCGGGCGGCCAGCTCTAGGAAGAGTCTTGGTGGTTCCAAACGTCTTCCATTTAAGAAAAACGGAGGCCACTGTTCTTGCAGACCTTTAATGTTGCAAAAAGTTTATGGTACCCTTCCCCAGATCTGTGCCTCGACACAATCTTGTCTCGTACCTCTATGGACAATTCCTTCAACCTCATGGCTTGATTTTTGCTCCAACTTGCACACTGTCAACTGTGGGACCTTATATAGACAGATGTGTGCCTTTCCAAATCATGTCCAATCAGTTGAATTTACCACAGATGGACTCCAATCAAGTTGTAGAAACATCTCAAGGATGATCAATGGAAACAGGATGCACCTGAGCTCAATATCAATTCTCATAGCAAAGGGTCTAAAATTAGCAAAAATTTCTAAATAGCTGTTGTCGCTTTGTCATTACAGGATAGTGTTGAGATTAAAGATACATTTAAAAAAAAATGTAATACATTTTGGAATAAGGCTGTAACGTAACAAAATGTGGATAAAGTCAAGGGGTCTAAATACTTTCCGAATGCACTGTACTGAATAGACAGACTAAAAAGTGCCCTGTGTGTACACGTACTGACTGCTGTCTGGATATTGATGGGGTTGTCTTTCAGTAAACACAGCACTCTGCACTCTCCAAACAGCACAGCCTTGCATTTGTTTACRTCCCAAAACAGTAGCTCTTGTAGATCTGTCCATTTCATTTAAAGACACCATCAGCTACTTTRCGTAGATCTCCCTCCAAGACCTGGCCGGTGACCTCTATACATTACTGGCTATCGACTAGCCGTAAGTACCAGGGACTGTACCTTTAAGAGACGGCCATGGCCATGCGGAAGGCAAGGAGGCGGCAGGAGGAAGGATGACTAGAGTCCGGTGGGATTTAAACCCCACCGACAGATTAGCACGAGTMRCAGCCTGAAACCTCAACTGTAACTACTATCCCAGCAGGAAATGCATCCAGACACTAAGCATGCGATCTCGTTGGGTTCGGCTAGGCGCCAGCTGAAGCATGCG
>NC_036862.1:34240435-34241411 GCF_002910315.2 Salvelinus sp. IW2-2015
ATTTATTAGTATTTTCTTAAAACTGCATTGTTGTAAGTCAGCATTTCACTGTAAGGTCTACACCTGGATTATTTGGCACATGTGACAAATACAATAATGATTTGGGGGAAATGCCATGGCGGTCTATTTAGAAGTGAGCGTGGCACTAACAGATATGTGCTTGACACCTGGGGTGTATTCATTAGTCGCAAACCGTTAAARGTTGCTGCAAAACGTTTACCCTTAACTCTATATACCAAACAGAACAATAAAACAGGGAGGGACCTACCTACATTTGTACAATATATATATATTTTTTTTTAAGTAGGCACTTCCCGGGAAGAAAACTTTTATTTTTTTTACCCCTTTTCCCCCCAAATTTCCTGGTATCCAAATTGGTAGTTACAGTCTTGTCCCATCGCTGCAACTCCYGTACGGACTCAGGAGAGGCGAAGGTCGAGAGCCATGCGTCCTCAGAWAAACACGACCCAGCCAAGCCGCACTGCTTCGTGACACAATGCCCGCTTAACCCGGAAGCCGCACCAATGTGTTGGAGGAAACACTGTACAATTGGCGACTGTGTGCACGCGCCCGGCCCGCCACAGGAGTCGCTAGAGCGACTTGTTGTTGATGTTGGGACGCAACATCCCTGCTGGCCAAACCCTCCCGGATGACACTGGACCTATTGTGCGCCGCCACTTGGGATGCCCCGGCAAATAGATTTTAAACAAAAACCAAAAATGCAGCCCTACAGTCCACCGCTCACACTCTAGATGCTAAGCGCTACAGTCCATCACACTATAGAGATGCTAAGCGCTACAGGTCCCATCAACTACCACTTAAGGACGCCTACAGCGCTACAGTCCATCACACCCTATAGACCTGGCGCCGACGGACAGGGGTGCCGTGCTTCAACCTCTTAGGTAACTCGCTGTATAACATTTTTTCATGTGTTATTTCTTACATTAGCCAAGAAATATGTAGCCAGGAAGAAATT
>NC_036862.1:34242985-34244899 GCF_002910315.2 Salvelinus sp. IW2-2015
TCTCTCTCTCTCTCTCTGTGTGTGTGTGTGTTGACCTTTTGCTGATAGTGTTTAATTGGTATTCCCTGTCTCCATCTCTCTCTCCCTATGACAGACACAGTCCTACTCACTGTGAGAAGTGAGGGACATGACAGGTTGTACTTACGTTGTCACCAGGTTGCAGAGGGGTTAAGACACTTGTCACACCCTGAGATTCCATAAAGGTGGTTACAAAATACTCTGTCAGAAAAAACATTTTTTTCCCCCCACTGTAACACTACCGGTTCTGRAGGCAGAGTATCCACTCATAGTGCAACGGCCATAAGTCTAGTGGTGCTTTTCCACACAGCTGATCCTATTGACTAACTGACATTGGTTATAGCCCAACTCATTGATCTCCCTCATATACACTGAACAAAAATATATACGGAACATGCAACAATTTCAAAGATTTGACTGAGTTACACTTCATATGAGGAAATTAGGCCCTAATCTATGACTTTCACATGAGTGGAAATACAGATATGCATCTGTTGGTCACAGATACTTAATAAAAAATAAAGTAGGGTTGTGGATTGTAAAACCAGTCAGTATCTGGTGTGACCACCATTTGCCTCATGCAGTGCAACACATTTCCTTCACATAGAGTTGATCAGGCTGTTGATTGTGGCCTGTGGAATCTTGTCCCACTCCTCTTCAATGGCTGTGCGAAGTTGCTGGATATTGGAGGGAACTGGAAGTCGCTGTCGTACACGTCGATCCAGAGCATCCCAAAAACATGTTCAATAGTTGACATGTCTGGTGAGAATGCAGGCCATGGAAGAACTGGGACATTTTCAGCTTCCAGGAGGTGTGGACAGATCCTTGCAACAGTGGGCAGTGCTTCATCATGCTGAAACATGAGGTGATGGCGGCGGATGAATGGCACAACAATGGGCCTCAGGATCTCGTCACGTTATCTCTGTGCATTCAAATTGCCATTAATAAAATATAATTGTGTTTGTTGTCCGTAACCCCACCGCCACCATGGTGCACTCTGTTCACAACGTTGACATGAGGAAACCACTCGCCCACACAACGCTCGCCCACACAACGCCATACAACGCTTCYGTCTGCCAACTGCCCGGTACAGTTCAAACCGGGATTCACCCGTGAAGAGCACACTTCTCCAGCGTGCCAGTGGCCATCAAATGTGAGCATTTGCCCATTGAAGTCGATTACGATGCTGATCTGCAGTCTGGTCAAGACCCTAGTGAGGACGACGAGTAAGCAGATSAGCTTCCCTGATAAGTTTTCTGACAGTTTGTGCAGAAATGATTTGGTTGTGCAAAACCACAGTTTCATCAGCTGTCCGGGTGTCTGGTCTCAGACGATCTCGCAGGGGACGAAGCTGGATGTGGAGGTCCTGGGCTGGCGTGGTTACATGTGGTCTACGGCTGTGAAGCCGACTGGACGTACTGGCAAATTCTCTAAAACGACATTGGAGGCGGCTTATGGCAGAGACTGCTCTGGACCAAAACTGCCACATTTTATAGTGGCTTTTATTGTCACCGCAAAGTTCGTTGACCCACTTTGTGTAATAATCCATGGCTTTACTCAGCTTTCTGACATGCACACTGTCAGGTGGGGGACTTTTGGATTAGTTGGAAGCGAAAAATGCTCTACCTAACGGCATGTATAACAATTTGGCACTATTTAGCAAATATAAGCTTTTCTGTGACATTGGACAATGTTTGGGAATCTTTTTTTTCAAGCTCATGAAACATGGGATCCACACCGTGACTTGCCTAGTTAAATTAATGGTTACAAACACAGACACACATACACTACACAGTGATGAGTTCATAGGAAGTGTATAGGAAATGTTGTTCCCACTGTGACTATCTAAACCTCCCCAACAGAAATATGTGGTAGATGCAGCTTTCCCGTCCAGAT
>NC_036862.1:34244986-34248470 GCF_002910315.2 Salvelinus sp. IW2-2015
ACGCAAAACAGAAAGCGCGAACCACCGCATTTAATGATGGCAACGTGACTGGGAATATGGTCAACTACAAACAGTGTAGTTATTCCTTCCGTAAGCCAATCAAACAGGCAAAACGTCAGTAGAGAGACAAAGTGGAGTCACAATTCAACGGCTCAGACACGTCGCGGACACCGACATCTTGCTCCCGGACAAGCTAAACACCTTCTTCGCCCGCTTTRAGGATAACACGGTACCACCGACGCGGCCCGCTCCCAAGGACTATGGGCTCTCGTTCTCCGTGGCCGACGTAAGACATTTAAGTGTGTTAACCCTCGCAAGGTTGCTGGCCCAGATATYATCCCTAGCCGCGTCCTCAGAGCATGTGCAGACCAGCTGGCTGGAGTGTTTACGGACACACCCTCTTCCTATTTCAGTCTGCTGTTCCCACTTGCTTCAAGATGTCCACCATTGTTCCTGTAACTGAACTAAATGACTATCGCCCCGTAGCACTCACTTCTGTCATCATGAAGTGCTTTGAGAGGTTAGTTAAAGATCATATCACTTCTACCTTACCTGACACCCTAGACCAACTTCAATTTACATACCGCCCCAATAGATCCACAGACTGCACTCTGCCCTATCCCATCTGGACAAGAGAAATACCTATGTAAGAATGCTGTTCATTGACTACAGCTCAGCATTTAACTCCATAGTACCMTCCAAGCTCATCACCAAGCKCAGGGCCCTGGGTCTCAACCTCACCCTGTGCAACTGGGTCCTGGACTTCCTGACGGGGCACCCCCAGGTGGTGAAGGTAGAAAAYAACACYCCCATTTCGCTGATACTCAACACAGGGGCCCCACAAGGGTGCATGCTCAGCCCACTCTTGCATTCCCTGTTCACCCAATGACCGTGTCAACTGCACCGCCCACAACCGCAGGGCTCTCCAGAGGGTGGTGCAGTCTGCCCAATGCATTACCAGGGGCACACTGTCTGCCTTCCAGGACACCTACACCACCCGATGTCACCGGAAGGCCAAAAAGATCATCAAGGACATCAACCACCCGAGCCACTGCCTGTTCACCATGCTACCATGGTGAACAGGCAGTGGTGTATCAATGCTGTATCAACAGGTGTATCAATGCTGTAACCAAGAGATTGGAAAACAGCTTCTATCTCAAGGCCATCAGACTGTTAAATAGCCATAACTAGGGCTACCACCTGGTTACTCAACCCTGCACCATTGGGTCTGCTGCCCCATATGCATAGACATGGAATCACTGGTCACATTAATAATGGAACACTAGTCACTATAATAATGTTTACATACTGCTTTACTCATTTCATATGTATATACTGAATTTTATTCTACTGTATTTTAGTCAATGCAACTCYGACATTGCTCGTCCTAATATTTATATATTTCTTAATTCCATTATTTTACTTTTAGATGTGTGTGTATTGTTGTGAATTATTAGATATTACTGCACTGTTGGAGCTAGGAACACAAGCATTTAGCTACACTCGCAATAACATCTGCTAAATATGTGTATGTGACCAATACAATGTGATTTGATTTGATTTGATATATGCACGGTGGAATATTGGCATATTGGTTGGTCTAAAGGGGTGGTTATAGACGGGCGTTACACCTAGCTGTCCGCATTCAGCACTTTTTCTCTCTTTCATGAGGCGATGGCTGGGAGAGACTGGCTGCTGATTCAACCTCCGGATGAGTTGTTACTTCTGGGCTGTGTGTGTTTCCATGTCTCCTACCCTCTCCTTGTCTCGCCTCCCTCTAACTGTCCTCCCTCCCTCTCCTTGACTCCCTCTCTCTTGTCTCCATCCCTCTAGCTGTCCTCCCTCCCTCTCCTTGAACTCCCTCCTCCTTGTCTCCCAATCCTCTCCATGTCTCCCTCGCCTCTCCTTGTCTCATGCTCTTCACTGTCTCCCTTCCTCTCTTGACTCCCTCTCTTTCTCCATCCCTCTCACGTCTCCTCCCAACTCCTTGTCTCCATCCTCTCACTGTCTCCTCCCTCTCCTTTGTCTCCTACCTCTCACTGTCTCCCTCCCATCTCCTTGTTCCCTCTCCTTGTTCATCTCTCACTGTCTCCTCCATCCTTGTCTCCCTCTCCTTGTTCCCTCGCTTTCAAAATGTCTCCCTCCCTTCCACTGTCTCCATCCTCTCAACTTTTTCCCTCCCTTTCAGTCTCTCCTTGTTCTCCCCTCCCTTGTCAATAGTCTCCCTCTCTTCCTTGTCTCCTTCCTCCCTCTCTTGTTCTCCTCAAGCCTTTCACTTTCCTCCCTCCCTCTCACGCCTCCCTCCTCCTATCCTTGCTTCCCTCGCCTCACTGCCTCCCACTGGCCTTATCTCCTCCTCTCACTGGCTCCCTCCGCTGTTACTTGTCTCCCTCCCTTTCTCTCATTGACTCCCTCCCTCCTGTTGCTGTCTCCCTCCACTCCCTGCTTGCTGTCTCCTCCATCCCTGTTACTGTCTCCTCCCCTGCCCTTTACCTGCTTCCTCCCTCCCTTTTAACTTGCAATCCTCCCTCTGTTACTGCTCCTCCTTTTACTGAGCCTCTCCCTGGTTACTGCCTCGCTCCCTGTTGCTGTCTCCCTCCACTCCTGTTGCCTGTCTGCCCTCCCTCCCTGTTGCTGTCTCCCTCCCTCCCTTTTACTGCCTTCCTCCCTGTTACGGCCTCCCTTCCTGTTACTAGCCTCTCCTGTGCTGTCTCCTCACTGGTGTCGTTCACCTGTTGCTGTCTCCCTCGCCTCACTGTCTGCTGTCTCCCTCACTCCCTGTTGCTTGTCTCCTCCCTCCCTGGTTACCTGTCTCCTCCTCTTTTTAAATGCCTTCCTCCTCACCTTCTTACTGCTCCCTCCTCCCCTGTTACTGCATCGCTCCCTACATGTTACTGTCCCTCCTGTTACTGCCTCCCTCCCTGTTACTGGTCTCTCTGTCTCCCTCCCTCCCTCCCTGTTACTAGGCTCCCTCCGTCCCTCCTGTCTATTGTCTCCCTCCACCTTCCTCTTTTTTTTTTCGTTATTGTCTGTCCCAAATCCTCGCGCTCCTTCCTTATACTCTCCTTCACTATTGCTCTTTTCCTCTGACTCTGCTCTCTATTTCTTCTCTGCTCTCCTCTCTCTTCTCGCTCCGGCTTTTGGGAGCATCTCTCTCTCTCTCTCTTTACTTCCATAGGTGATGTGTGTTGAATATTTTGATTTTCTATATGAAACATTGATGATGGAATCATAACAAATTCACCCAAGCCATCCATTCTCAGAGTCATTCTCTCCAGATTTACTGTGTGGAAACGAGACACTTCGTAGCTCCTGATTCCCTGAACACCACACAGACACACACCACAGAACAACACACAGACACACAGACACAACAAACACACCACACATCACACACAACACACACAACCAACACACCAACACACACACACAGCACACATCACCCATCACACATCCAAACACACACCAGACCACAACACACACA
>NC_036862.1:34248566-34255476 GCF_002910315.2 Salvelinus sp. IW2-2015
TTGTTAATAAAATCAGTTACTAGGTTAAGAAGAGAGCAGAGAAGGCCTATATATATTGAGCTTTCGTTCAACACACCACACACACACACACACACGCATACACACACACACCACCACACACACCACACTCACACACGCACGTACGCACCACGCACACACGCCTTACGCACACACGCACGCACGCACACACGCATACACACACACGCATAACACCACGCATACACACACACACGCATACACACACACACACACACACACCACACACACACACACACACACAACACACACACACACACACACACACACACACACACACACACACACACACACACACACTCACACTCACACTCACACTAGGGAGGGACATTAAGAGGGAGGGAGAGAGTGAAAAGGAGGGAGGCAGTGAGAGGGATGGAGACAAGGAGAGGGAGTGAGACAAGGAGAGGGAGRSAGGGAGACAGGGAGAGGGAGCGAGTCAGTGAGAGAGACAGTAAGATGGAGGGATACAGTTAGAGGGATGGAAACAAGGAGAGGGAGGGAAACAAGGAAAGGGCGCCGGAGAAGACGGCAGACGTTTTACGTGCCCYCAGCCAATTGTGTTTTTTTGTTCATTTATTGGCGTTGTTTGTAACTTATTTTTTTACTTATTTTRTACATAATGTTGCCGCTACCATCTCTCATGACYGAAAATAACTTCTAGACATCTGGACTGTGATTACTCACTACGGACTAGCAGAATCCTTTTTACCCTTTCACGACTCTGACGAGCCMGACGCTAAGGATACACTGCTTCCTCGGAAACAGGCCACGATCCCCGTGATCTGAGTGAAGAGGAGGCAGAGAAAGAGGGGCCGAAGGTCGGGCTGCCTTCTGAGAAGTCATAGGCGATCGAATAAACCCCCACTTCCCTCCATGCTGCTAGCAAACGCGCAATCTTTGGACAATAAAATCGACGAGTTACGAGAAAGATTAAACTACCAACGGGACATTAAAAACTGTAACATCTTATGCTTCACAGAGTCGTGGCTGAACRACGACAACATCAACATACAGCTGGCTGGTTATATGATGTACCGGCAGGACAGAACAGCGGCATCTGTTAAGACAAGGRGCGGTAGTCTATGTATTTTTGTAAACAACAGCTGGTGCACGATATGTAATGAAGTTTTGAGCTATTGTTCGCCTGCGGTAGAGTATCTCATGATAAGCTGTAGACCACACTACCTACCAAGAGAGTTTTCATCTGTATTCTTTGTAGCTGTTTACATACCACCACAGTCAGGGGCTGGMACTAAGATAGCATTGCATGAGCTGTATTCCGCCATAAGCAAACAAGAAAACGCTCACCMAGAGGCGGCGCTCCTAGTAGCCGGGGACTTTAATGCAGGGAAACTTAAATCAGTTTTACCAAATTTCTATCAGCATGTTAAATGTGCAACCAGAGGAAAAGTAACTCTGGACCACCTATACTCCACACAGAGAGATGCATACAAAGCTCTCCCTCGCCCTCCATTTGCAAACATCGACCTAATCTAATTCTATCCCCTGAATTTTTCTGCTTACAAGCAATATATATGTGCACGAAGCAGTGAAGCAGCAGTGATCTCCATCCCACTAAAATACAAGTGAGGGATCAGATGGTGTCTCGCCCGGGAGTGGCAGCAGTGAGGTCCTAGGGCACTTGCATTGCGACTAACGACTAGCTGCGCACCAAGACTCTTGGTGTTCCGTGCCAGGCCCATGTGGCGCTGACCGGGTAGGCGACGCACAATATGGCCAATGCACGTCGATCTCGTGATTATAGGGAAGAGGTGATGGGCCGGTAGGATATCGCTTGTCTCATTGCGCACACACGACTCTCGTGGCCGGCCCGGGCCAGTGCGCGCTAGCCAAGGGAGCCAGGTCGCATCACGGTGCTTTCCTCAGAACACACATAGGTGCGGCTGGCTTCCGGGTTGGAGGCGCGCTGTGTCTAAGAAGCAGGGCGGCTTGGTTGGGTGTGTTTTTGGAGGAGACGCACTGGCTTTCGACCTTCGTCTCTCTCCCGAGCCCGTAACGGGATTGTAGCGATGAGACAAGATAGTAACATTACTAACAATTGGATACAACGAAATTGGGGAGAAAAGCGGGGGTAAAAAATAAAAAAGTGGTCAGATGAAGCAGATGCCTAAGCTATAAGGACTGTTTTGCTAGCCACAGACTGGAATGTGTTCCGGGATTCCTCGATGATGGCATTGCGGGAGTACACCTCATCAGTCCATGGCTTTCACAATAAGGTGCATCAAGGACGTCGTCCCACAGTGACCCACGTACTTACCCATACCACAACCAGAACCGCCATGAATTACAGGCAGCATCGCGCACTGAGCTAAAGGCTAGAGCTGCCGCTTTCAACAGGAGCGGGTACTCTAATTGGAGTTATATAAGAAATCCCAAACTATGACCCTTACGACGAAACCATTCCAAACAGCCAAAGCCATCATACAGGACTGAAGATCGAACTAATGCTCTGTATCACTGGCTCAATGCTTACCTGGCACTGCACTGCTGGGTCGTATGTCGGCCATACAGGATTGCAAACCATTACAGACTACAAAAGTGAAGCACCAGACAGACGTGCCCAGTGACAACGAAGCCAACCCAGACGAAGTTTAAAAAACTACTACTATGCTCGCTTAGAGCAAATAACACTGAAACCATGCATGAGAGCGCCACTGTTTTCGGACAGACTGTGTGATACTGCTCTTCCGCAGGCCGATGTGAGTAAGACCTTTAAACTGGTCAACATTCCAAAAGGCCACAGGGCCTAGATAGACTTACCAGGAGGTAGTACGCGAGCATAGCGACATGACCACATCTCTAGGCAAGCTAGTCTTACACTGACATTTTCAACCATCATCCCTGTCCGAGTTAATTGTAATACTAACATGTTTTTAAGCAGACCCACCATAGTCCACTGAGTGCCCAGGAACACTAATGTACCACCTGCCTAAACGATTACCAGGGCACGAACCCGTAGCACTCCATGTCTGTAAGCCCATTGAAGTGCCGTTTCACTAAGGCATGGTCATGGCTCCACATCCAAACCAGCCATTATCCGAACCCTAAGACTACTCAAATTGCATTACCGCCCCAACAGTATCCACAGATGATGCAAATCTCTGTTTGCAGCTCCACCTGTCCTTTCCCACCTGGACAACAAGGAAACACCTATGTGAGAATGCTAATTCATTGACTACAGCTCAGCGTTCAAACCACCATAGTGACTCACCAAAGCCATACAAATAAACCAAGTGCGTGCTCAGTCGCCCTCCTGTACTACCCACCCTGTTCACTCATTGACTTGCACGGCCAGGCACGACTCCAACACTGGTTCGAACCATCATTAATGTGTTGATGACACAACAGTGGGTAGGCCCTGATCCACTCGACAAACACGAACAGCCTATAGGAGGAGTTCAAAGCTGGCTGTGTGGTGCCCAGGACAACAACCACTCCCTCAACTTGTGATCAAAAAAGACACACAAAAGATGATTGTAGGAGGAACCAGTGAGAAAAGAGGACCGAGGCATGGGGACCACCGTCCAAGTCTCTCATCGAACGGGGGCAGCAGTGAAGGCAGGTTGAGAGCTTTCAATAGTTTCCTTGGTGTCCACATCAACAACAAAACTAACATGGTCCCCAAATACACACCAAAAGACATGTCGTGACGAGGGCACACAAAACCTATTCCACCCTCGGCCGAGAACTGAAAAGATTTGGCATGGGTCCTCAGATCCTGCGAGAAAGGTTCTACCAGGCTGCACCAACGAAGCATCCTGACTGGTTGCATCATCTGCTGGTATGGCGCAACTGTCGGCCTCCGACGCGCAAGGCACTAAAGCGGGTAGTGCGTATGCGCCCGGTACATCTGGGGCAAGCTTCCTGCCATCCAGGAACCTCTATACCCAGGCGGTGTCAGAGGAAGGCCCTCCAGCCACCCTAGTCATAGACTGTCTCCTCTGCTAACCGGGACGGCAAGCGGTACGGGAAGCCGCCAAGTCTAGGTGTCGAAGAGGCTTCTAAACAGCTTCTACCCCCAAGCCATAAGACTCCTGGAAAGCATTTAGTCAAATGGCTACCCAGACTATTTGCAATTATCCCCCGAACCCCCTCTTTACACCACTGGCTACCCCATCTCTGTTGTCATCTATGCCATAGTACACTTTACTAACTCTACCCTACATGTCAATACTACCTCAAACTAACCGTGCCAATTGGACCTGCACATTGGACTCTGCTCTCTCTCACCAGATATCCCCCACTGTTATATTAGTCTTGCCTAATTGGTTAGTTTTACGTGCTGCTCTTGAAATAACTTTTATGCTCTTATTCTTTCTGTATTCTAGTCGTCAGAGGTGTCTTTTTTTGTGAGAAGAGAGACAAGGAAGTGGGAGGAGGAAGGCGAAAAGAATGGTGGAGGGGAAGCGGAGGCCACAGGCATGAATTGGCAGAGGGAGACAAGAAGAGCCCAGGAGGCGAAGACGGAAAGGGAGAGGAGGGAGGAGGTTCAGGCATGCATTCGTGTACGAGTGGGGGAGTAACTAAAGGAAGAGGGGGAGGGCAGACGGGAAAGGGCGGGAGGGAGGGGAGGGTTCGGCATCATTGAGGTAGGGATGACCTAAGGGAGCCATGCGAATGCGAGTCTGAGGGAGGCAGCTGCAGTTTAGAGAGGGAGAGACAAGACGGAGGGAGGGAGCAAGGAAAGGGGAGGGAGGGGAGGCAAAGGCAATGCATTGAGAGGATAGCTTCTGAAAGGGAGACAGAGAGGGAGGCGAAAGAGACGGAAAGGGAGGGAGGAGGCAGGAAGGCAGGCCATTGAGAGGGAGACAGAGGGTATATGAGTGAAGAAGGGAGATGAAAAGGGAGGAGTGTGAGGACAGGGCATGCATTGAGAGGAGAGACAAGAAGAGGGGAGGGAGATGGAAGGGAGGGAGGGAAGGAAGGCATGCATTGAGAGAGGGAACAAGAAGAAGGGATGGGCAGACGGAAAAGAGGGAGGGAGGGAGGAAGGCATGCATTGAGAGAGGAGACAAGAAGAGGGAGGGAGAAACGAGCATAAGGTGACATGGAAGATGGAGAGAGGAGACAAGAGGGAGGGAGATGCAAGGGAGACGGCTGAGAGAGGGAGAAGTCAAGAGGAAAGGGAGGAGGCAGGCATGTCATTGAGGGAGACGGAGAGGAGCAAAGGAGAGGGAAGGGAGATGTGTATAAGGGAGGGAGGGAGGCAGGCATGCATTGAGAGGGAGACAAGGAGAGGGAGGGAGACGGGAAGGGAGGGAGGGAGGTGGGTTAGGGTCAGAAGAGAGGGTGTTGTTAGGGTCAGAAGAGAGGGTGTGGTTAGGGTCAGGGATTCTTTAATCTAAAGATAAATATAAATATAGCTGGCTCCAAATAGCTGTCACCACTGACAAGTAGAATGTGTGTGATGAATATTTTCAGTCTCTCTCTCCATCCCTTTCTATCTTTTTCTTCTCAATCACCCACTCACTTTCTCTTCATCATCTCTCTCCACTCGCCTCTGTATCTCTTTAGCATGTGCGTGCGTGCGTGCGTGCGTGCGTGCGTGCGTGCGTTTGTCCAAGTGGATGTTCCTGGTTCTCAGATGTTCTGCTGCCGTTTCTCTGAGGCTGTGTTTCATCCTGTCAGGGCTCTAAATTGGGATCTGCTGCCTCTCGGCTACACACATCTTATCAGTCTGATGCTCCGACACACACACACACCACGGTTTGTGCTAAAAAGAGCTATTCTTTTGAAGCACGCCTCCCATTCGCCATTGATGTGCAGCATAGGCGTGTCACACAGCACTTTGTAAGGTGAGCAGAGTGCAGTATCTATTTTGAAAACTGATACTTAATGTTTTTAAACCTGAACGTTTTACTTCATATTATTAGGCATGTCTTACCTTGCTTCAAAATAGCCTAGGCAAAATCATACCATTGAAAAGTGGAGGTCATTATTTTATAAAGACTTCCTCATATGCAATTGAAACCAGCATTTATCTCTTGTTCTATTGGTTTTCAAATCAACTTTCCTTGTTGTTCAGAAGCCAAAGGCACAATCCTAGTCATATTAGCATCCCATCCTAGAAGTTGCATCTTTAGATTTCCCCTCTTTCTACGTCTCAGAGATTTGAATCTCTGTCACATGTGGAACTGCTCACATCAGGTGGGCTGTTGAGAA
Source organism: Salvelinus sp. IW2-2015 (assembly GCF_002910315.2). NCBI lineage: Eukaryota > Metazoa > Chordata > Actinopteri > Salmoniformes > Salmonidae > Salvelinus > Salvelinus sp. IW2-2015. The sequence continues at coordinate 34,254,789 of NC_036862.1, forward strand.
TGGTGTTGTCCAGTGTTGTGTTCGAGACCACCTAAAGCGAGACCGATTCAAGACCAAGACCGGAGAAAATTGAGTCCGAGTCAAGACCAAGACAAGGGGGGGGCAAGACCGAATCAAGACAAGATGGGGTGCGAGACCGAGTCAAGACCGAGACAAGTAGGGGGAGAGTCCAAGTCATGACCAAGACAAGAGCCCCCCTCTTGTCTTGGTCATGACTTGGACTCTCCCCCTACTTGAGACCGAGTCAAGACCGATACTCTGGTCTAGGTCTTGACTCGGTCTTGCCCCCCTCTGGTCTTGGTCTTGACTCGGTCTCGCCCCCCATCTGGTCTCGGTCTTGACTCGGTCTTTCCCCCCCTCTGGTCTCGGTCTTGACTCGTCTGCCCCCTCTTGTCTCAGTCTTGACTCAGTCTCGCCCCCTTCTGTCTCACCTTGTCTTCGGCCTCTGTGCTTGACTTGGACTCTCCCCCCTACTTGTCTCGGTCTTGACTGCGTCTCGCCCCCCCCTCTCTGGTCTCGGTTTCGCCCATCTCTGGTCTCGGTCTTGATCGGTCTCGCCCCCCCCCAACCCCCCCGCCCCCCCATCTGGTTGGTCTGCTCGTCTTGCCCCTCTGGTTCTCGGTCTGTGAACCTCTCCCCGGGTCTCGTCCGCCCCCCATCTGGTCCTCGGTCTTGACTCGGTTCAAGC
>NC_036862.1:34255501-34260512 GCF_002910315.2 Salvelinus sp. IW2-2015
GTTGTCAAATAAATTTTACCCTACCCCCACCACCCCCCCCCCCCCCCCCCCCCCTCCCCCCCCCCCCCCCCCCCCCCCCCCCCCCCCCCCCCCCCCCCCCCCCCCCCCCCCCCCCCCCCCCCCCCCCCCCCCCCCCCCCCCCCCCCCCCCCTATCTGTCTCGGTCTTGACTCGGTCTGGCCCCCCTCTCGGTCTCGGTCTTGACTCGGTCTGCCCCCCCATCTGGTCTTGGTCTTGACTCGGTCTCGCCCCCCTCTGGTCTCTGGTCTTGACTCGGCTCGCCCCCCTCTTGTCTCAGTCTTGACTCAGTTCGGCCCCTCTGGTCTCAGTCTTGACTCAGTCTCCCCCCCTCTGTCGTTGGTCTTGACTTGGACTCTCCCCCCTTAACTTGTCTCGGTCTTGACTCGGTCTCGCCCCCCCCCTCGGTCTCGGTTTCGCCCATCTCTGGTCTCGGGTCTTGACTCGGTCTCGCCCCCCCCCAACCCCCCCCGCCCCCCCCCTGATGGTCTCGTCTCGCCCCTCGTGGTTCTCGTCCTGTGACACCGGTCTCCCCCCCTCTGGGTCTTCGTCTCGCCCCCCCCTCTCGGCCTGGTCTTGACTCGCGTTCTCGTTTTCCCCCTCTTGTACTTGGGGGGGGGGCGAGACCGAGTCAAGACCGAGACCAGAGGGGGGGGTCGAGACCGAGTCAAGACCGAGACCAGAACACCCACAAGGGTGTGTGCTCAGCCCCCTCCTGTACTCCCTGTTCACCCATGACTGTGGGGCCATGCACGCCTCCAACTCAATCATCAAGTTTGCAGACGTCACAACAGTAGTAGGCTTGATTACCAAGAACGACTAGACAGCCTACAGGGAGGTGGTGAGGGCACTCGGAGTGTGGTATCAGGAAAACAACATCTCACTCAACATCAACAAAACAAAGGAGATGATCGTGGACTTCAGGAGAGGGAGCACCCCCCTATCCACATCGACGGGACAGCAGTGGAGAAGGTGAAAAGTTTTAAGTTCCTCGGCGTACACATCATGGACAAACTGAAATGGTCCACCTACACAGACAGTGTGGTGAAGAAGACACAACAGCGCCTCTTCAAACTCAGGAGGCTGAAGAAATTTGTCTTGTCACCTAAAACCCACCCAAACTTTTACAGATGAACAATTGACAGCATCATGTAGGGCTATATCACTGCCTGGTACAGCAACTGCACCGCCCTCAACCGCAAGGCTCTCCAAAGGGTGGTACACAACACATCACCGGGGGCAAACTACCTGCCCTCCAGGACACCTACACCACCCGATGTCACAGGAAGGCCAAAAAGATTATCAAGGACAACAACCACCCGAGCCACTGCCTGTTCACCCTGCTACCCTCCAGAATGTGAGGTCAGTACAGGTGCAAAGCAGGGACCGAGAGACTGAAAACAGTTTCTATCTCAAGGCCATCAGACTATTAAACAGTCATCACTAACACAGAGAGGCTATAATAAATGGATCACTAGTCACTTTAATAATGGCACTTTAATAATGTTTACATATACAGTAATGTATACCATCTATTGCATCTTGCCTATGCCACTCTGTCATTGCTCATCCATATATTTATATGTATATATTCTTATTCCATTCCTTTACTTAGATATGTGCGTATTAGGTAGTTGTTGTGGAATTGTTAGATTACATGTTAGATATTTCTGCACTGTTGGAACTAGAAGCACAAGCATTTCGCTACACACGCAATAACATCTGCTAACCATGTGTATGGGACCAAAACATTTGATTTGATTTGAAACCTTTTCAATACCTAGTTTGCATACCCATTGTTGCCTTAGTTAGCATTTACTGGTAGATATTGTAAGGTGAACGTCTTTCCATCCCTACTGGCTACCGATGTCATTCTTCTGTGAGCTGCTCCATGCTTAAACCAGTTGAGAGCTGAACACTTGCTGCCTGCAGATGATATTCCTCTGAAACTAGGCTGTGTGCAGATCAACATATTTCAGGGACTTTGCGATTGTGTAGGCTACTTTGTGCATGATTTCTCTATTGTACTATATAGTTGATAAATCGAATACCTCCACTACACTACTTTGATACGCAACAGTAGGGATTAAGAAGTGAGTATAAGCAATGCCCACTGAAGAAAAAGTAGATATATGGTTTATACCTGCGTCTACCCTCCACTACTGGCCCTTTGTGTTCTACAGAAAGTGCATTATCCTACATGAGTGTGTTGGTATTACAGTTGCTGTCCTTTCAGAATCACAATCCTGTCACACACTGAAGGCCTAAATCCATTAAATTGTTCTCCACTGCTCTAACATGTCTATAGTAGATGTAAAGGCTGCTAAGATACTGTATTCATGTTTCAAGAATATTCGGCCTGGCGAAGTGGTTTTATGCACTGACTGAATGGAAGCTGATAATTATGAGTTTTTTACTCTGGTGGACTCGGCTGGTCTCTGGAAATAATGTTGAGTTCTCACTGGCCGAGACCAAGTCAAAACCCAATACAAATGTATCCAACACCGAGACAAGACCGGTCTCGAGTACTACAACACTGGTGTTTTCCCTGGTAGCTGTTTAGAATGGTGTTTTCCATGGTAGCTGTTTAGAATGGTGTTTTCCCTGGTAGCTGTTTAGAATGGTGTTTTCCCTGGTGCACTGTTTAGAATGGTGTTTTCCCTGGTGCACTGTTTAAAATGGTGTTTCCCTGGTGCACTGTTTAGAATGGTGTTTTCCCTGGTGCACTGTTTAAAATGGTGTTTCCCTGGTGCACTGTTTAAAATGGTGTTTTCCCTGGTNACACACACACACACACACACACACACACACACACACACACACACACACACACACACACACACATCCTTACGACGACTCAAATGCCATTCAGTACATCCTGAGCAGAGATGTATACTACTGTAAACACTTCACAAACACACTTCCAAAACAAGTCTCTCTGAGGGTGGACATTATACATGCAGCGGCAGACATGGCTGTGTGAGTAGATATCCATCCATTTGACTAACTTTTATACAACACAGAGATGTTAAGATGGCTGACGTTTTACATGACCGTAACCAATTGTGCTATTTTTTATTTTTTTTTGCATTGTTTGTAACTTATTTTTTTACTTATTTTGTACATAATGTTGCTGCTACCGTCTCTTATGACCGAAAATAACTTCTGGACATCAGGACTGGGATGACTCACCACGAACTGGAAGAAGTATTTTCCTTTAACGAGTCCGATGAGAAAGATATACTGCTCTCCCCGGAACAGGCCCAGATCCCCGTCATTTGCGTGAAGAAAAGACGGAGGAAAAGAGGACGCATATCGGGCTGCCTTTTGAGAATCCGTAGGCGAGCGAGTAAACTCCCACTACCATCAAATCTACTTGCTAACATGCAATCATTGGAAAATAAAATGTATGACCTACGATTACGATTATCCTACCAACGGGACACTAAGAAATGTAATATCTTATGTTTCACCGAGTCGTGGCTGAACAACGACACAGATCATATAGAGCTGGAGTGTTTTTCAATAAACCGGCAGAACAGAGAAGCTACGTCTGGTAAGACGAGGGGTGGGGGTGTGTGTCTTTTTGTCAATAACAGCTGRTGTGCGATGTCTAATATTAAAGAAGTCTCAAGGTATTGTTCGCCTGAGGTAGAGTACCTTATGATAAGCTGTAGACCACACTATCTACCAAGAGAGTTCTCATCTATATTATTCAAAGCCGTCTATTTACCATCACAGACCATCACAGACCGATGCTGGCACTAAGACCGCACTCAACCAACTCTATAAGAACATAAGCAAGAAAATGCTCACCCAGAAGCGGCGCTCCTAGTGGCCGGGGACTTTAATGCAGGCAAACTTAAATCAGTTTTACCAAATCTTTACCAGCATGTCACATGTGCAACCAGAGGGAAAAAAATGTAGACCACCTAAAGCAGGAAGAACCAGTGACTCGCTCAATACGGAAGTGGTCAGATGACACGGATGCTACGCTACAGGACTGTTTTGCTAGCACAGACTGGAAATCTTGTGGTGGTGTCCTCTTTCTCTGGGTCTGTATTGTCGGTGTCCTGTCTGTCTGCTCTGTCTGTCCATCACTGTCTTCGCATGCCTCTGCTCCGAGAGTAATCTGGGAACATTCTTATAGTCCAACACAACACGGGATGGGCGAGATGTGGTGGGTCGACAGGACAATCATAGAACCGGGAAGATTTTAAAATATAGACCAAAAACACTACACATTGGGGGGTACTCGATTAAGGAAAAAGCATGCACCCACATGGTGCTACCCTGGCAAGTGGTAATGACAGACATAGAACACTCCCATCTCCTCTCCAAAAGCATTCGGAACGGGGTCAGAAAAAACGGAGGAGTGCTTATGGAGGAAAAGAAGACGACCAGAAGTAGATGACTTTTAAGTCACAGACTTGTTTCTGTCGTCGGGCTTTTTTAGAAAGAACCCAGCAGATCTGGAACGCCCAGTGTGGTGGAATGCTCTAAATAGAGGTTTACGCCGCGACTGTTCTAAATGAAGAAATAAGTCTTGGTGGATATATGTGTATAGTCGGTTGGCTCTTCAATCTTGGTTTTTTTAACACATCTTCCCGGTTTTTCACAGAAATCTTTAATACATATATTTATAAAATAAAATTCCAGCAGATATCGAAATAAACATAGTAAGTCTCTGCACTTATTCTTCACTATCAAAGCTTTCCCCCTTGTTGGGCGTGAGACCCGAAATACTCCAATCTCCCTTCAACAGATGGCCATGAAACTTAATGTGTTGTGCTCTCAATAAGCATTATGCTGTTCTCCTTCCCAGAATATACTCTCCAGCACCATAAGACACCAGAATCACAGATGGACAAACAGGAGTCACGACCACACTAAAGGACAGGCATAGCACTGCGCTCAGACAAACAGAAAGGGTCACGATAAGAGTCTCCCATCAAACCAAAGGCTCACTCATTCTGTTCTCTCATAAGTCAGCA
>NC_036862.1:34260537-34268817 GCF_002910315.2 Salvelinus sp. IW2-2015
GACACATTCATATTCACACAAAGAATTCGATAGACACACACTTACAGATTCTCACAGATTAAAACCTGTAATTAAAATTGAAGCAGAGACAAAAAACACCTCCCCCTCCCCCTGGTGCAGATGGGAGAAAACACACCCACTTCAAGGATACACAAGTCCCCAGCCAAAGACATGTCCTGCAGGGCCAGCCAACATCAGCAGAGCCCTATTTAACCAGATGAGACACCCAGACACTCACTAACCTGACACACCTCACACACTACTACACACACTCCATACAAACCCATCACCATTGATGGTGGTATTGATGGTGAAGAACAACTGTAGCTAGCTATCTTGTAACTCAGTCTCTGTGCTCTCACACACATACACAATCATCCCTTCCCCCCACACTCTACACACACCATCTCCCCCTCCCCCCACACTCTACACACACCATCTCCCCCTCCCCACTCACCGGTCCTGGTATTGATGGTGAAGAAGTTCTGTGGGTTCCCACTAGCTATCCTGTAGCTCAGTCTTTCTGCTCCCCCCGTGGCGTCCGGGTCCTGGGCTTGGATCTGGATGACAGACAGGTCCTTGGGGGAGTTCTCCATGACAACGGGGTGGTAGACAGGGTCAGAGGTCAGGGGGGCGTTGTCGTTGACGTCCTCTACCTGGATGTACACCTCCATGATGGCGAACTGGGGCACTACCCCGTGGTCTGTGGCATACACAGTCAGCCAATAGGAGTCCTTGGTCTCGCGGTCCAGAGTGTCTGTGGTATAGATGACACCTAGATGGGTGGAGAGAGGGATAGATCCAATTTAGACCTAGGTCGTTTAAATTCAGTATCAACATCTAGTCAACATGTATATCGACTTCTATAGGGGCGGACAGAGGTTGGTGGATGAACATTAGGTTATTTCCATGCACAAAGAAAATAAGATTTTAGTTAGGCTAAACTCACAATCTCATGTCTGTAATATATTACATACAAATGCATAAAGCCAACGGTCAGATAGAAATAGCCATTAAAAGAAGTGTGGTCGACCTCCAAATATTTATTATAAACCAAACAATCCTCTGATGTGGTCAACCATTTAACGTCTACAACAACGAACATGAATGTGTGGTCAATGTTCGCATATTGGACCTCCTAAGACCACATTGTTTTATATACGTACACTGTTAAGTGCCTATCACATAGTAAAAGCCCAAACAAAAGCTAAGCCAATGTTCTGGTCAATGTTCACACATCTCCAACAGCTCTGTGTGTATCAAGACCAGACTCAACACGTTTAACATATGATCCATTTCTACAGAGCAGGGATAGAGTGATTTATTTAACCACAACTCTCGTGATCTCTGCACTAGCCCTTAATCATTCTGTTGAGAGTGTGTGTGTGTGTGTGTGTGTGTGTGTGTGTCTGTACATAGCGTGTCGTGGACGTGTGTTCATTAACCAACAGACTTACACATTCACTTGGCTGCTCTCTAAGTGGCCGATGTTTCCCTTCAGTAAACAAACATCCATATTCAAACCCTGGCTGTGACATAAGTGATGCTGACTAGCCCACACAGAACATTAGCGCTACACTCCGCTTTAGAATGAATGTCACTCCACTGCTCAACACATCGTTAGCATGTTAGCTTCGAACTCTCTGCTCCTCCATTAGATCTCGTGCATTACAACAGAGTGACTCGTGAGATATTTACGATAAGTGTAGTTAGTTAATCTTTCAGGCATACTTAAGATTGTAAGATACATCCTAGCATGATGAGACCTATTAGTGTGAACTGTGTCCAACATGGAGCGTCTAGGGCACGGTTTGGAGATCACTGTCCTGTAGGTTTTCAGTCCACAGGACAGTAGATCTCCAGGAAAGGTTGGGTAGCCCTGCCCTTAGAGCAACCCTTGAGCAAACCCTTATTTTTGGAGTTTATAGCTTGAGGTGTTATAAATATAAAATAATGTTCTCCTGTCATGGATGCTACTTATCTTGTTTTGAGTCTCCTGAACCTGTTTTCTGTTTTGTTATTATTTTTAAAAATGCATTTTATGACTGCGTGTTATTTAACAGTGTCTGTTTCCTGTTCTGTGTGAAAGGGCCTGTGTTATAAAAGAAGTATATGCTCTGTTGTTTTATTAAAATAGTATATGTTTGTTCTGTTGTTATTAAGAATAGTATATTTTTTGTTCCTTTTGTTTTTATTAAAATAGTATTTTTTTTTTCTGTTTTATTAAAATAGTATTTTTTTTTGTTTCTGTTGTTTTTTTAGGTGACGCTGCTTCCAGCGGAATGGAGTGTTGATGACAGGGGACGACCTAGTAGATGAGAGTTCACTAACAGGAAGAGTCTGATCACGTCAAGAAAAGCCAGCCGACAGAGACCCGAATGCTGCTGCTGTCTGGTCAGTCAGTCAATTTTATTGTTGATGTTACAGGGTCCTGTGTGGCTGCAAGGAGTGGAGAGATAGCAATGTACTAACGTCGTAGTACTACGATGTATTCACATACTGTAGCTAACCGATGTATTACATACTGTAAAACTACGATGTATACACATACTGTACTACAAATGTAATTCACATACTGTACTACAATGTATACACATACTTGTACTACAATGTATTCAGATACTGCTACTACTGTATTCCACATAACTGTAACGGGGGCTCAGAGAAAATCAATTCGAGTGCTTGTGGGTTTACTGTCTGTCTTGTCCACAAATGACTTGGTTATACCATGCATGGTTTTCAGCGAGGCCCTTGTGGTTGTCTTCAATCTATTTAGTCAGATACAACAGGATGACAGTTTGATCAATGGAGAAACATTAATTCTTAGTTGAATATCAACAGAAGAGAAGCTGATATGCACTTTGTTCTTGTATGGCTTCCTCTCTCTTCCATAGAGTTGAACTCATATTGTGGGAGGGAGGAATAAAATTTTAATAATACTGGAAATGTATTATCTCTCTCTCTCTCCTCTCCTCTCCTTACTCGTCTCTCTCTCTCTCTCTCTCCCCCCCCCTCTCTTCTCTCTCCCTTTCTCTCTTCTCCCTCCCCCTCTCTCTCTCCTCTGTCCTCTCTCCTCTTCTATATTATCTCCATCTATTTCTCTCTTTTCTCTCTCCTCTCTCTCATCTCGTCTCTCTCTCTCTCCTATGTAAATGATGCTGCGTGTGTGGTATTTTTATATAACACAGTACAGTGCCTTGCAAAAGTAAGTTCATTCCCACTTGTGTTTTTATTTATTTTGGATGCATTTCAAACGCTGTAATTTAAAATTGATTTTTTAATTTAGATTCATGTAATAGACAATATACAAAATAGTCCTAAATTGGTGAAAGTGAAATGAAAAAAATTTAAATAGGTAAAGATACAGAAAAAGTGCTGCCGTGCAATATGTATTCACCCCCTTTTTTTGGAAGTCCTTAAATAAGATCTGGTGCCAACATTTACCTTCAGAAGTCACAGAATTATTTAAATAAAGTTCCAACCTGTCTGTAACTCAGTGGGTCAACCTGATCGCAGTAATATATACACGCCTGTTCTGAAAGGACCCAGAGTCTGCAACACACCAAGCCAAGCGGCACCATGAAGACCAAGGAGCTCTCCAAACAGGTCAGGGAAAAAGTTGGTGGAGATGTACAGATCAGGGTTGGGTTATAAAAAATAGTACGGAAAACTTTGAGCATCCAACGGAGCACCATTAAATCCATTATTAAAAAATGGAGAATATGGCAACCACAACAAACCTGCCAGAGAGGGCCCGCCCACGCAAAACTCAGGGACCAGGCAAGGGAGGACATTATCAGAGAGGCAACAAAGAGACCAAAGGAAATAACCCTGAAGGAGCTGCAAAGCTCCACAGTGGGAAGATTGGAGTATCTGTCATAGGACCACTTTAAGCCGTACAACTTCACAGAGCTGGGCTTTACGGAAGAGTGGCCCAGAAAAAAGGCCTTAACTTTAAAGAAAAAATAAGCAATCATGTTTGGGTAGTTCGCCAATAGGCATGTGGGGAGACTCCTCATATCTATGGGAAGAAGGTACTCCTGGTCATATGAGACTAAAAGTTGAGCTTTTTTGGGCCATCAAGGAATACACTATGTTTGGCGCAAACCAACACCTCTGCAATCCGGGCGCCTGAAGAAACACATCCAGCAACAGTGAAGCATGGTGGTAGCAACATCATGTCCGTGGGGATGTTTTTTCATCGGCAGGGAAACTGGGAAACTGGTGAGAAATTGAAGGAATGATGGATGGCGCCTGAATACAGGGAAGTTTCCAAGAGATTTGAGACTGGGACGGAGGTTCACCTTCCAGCAGGACAATGACCCTAACATACCTGCTTAAATCAAAACACTCGAGTGGGTTTACACGGGGAAATATTTAATGTCTTGGAATGGCCTAGTCAAAGCCCAGACCTCAAATCCAATTGAGATCGGTGGTAATGACTTAGATTGCTGTATACCAGCGGAACTCCATCCAACTTGAAGGAGCTGGAGCAAGTTTTGCCTTGAATAATGGGTAAAAAATCCAGTGGCTAGATGGGCCAAGCTTATAGGACATAAAACCAGAGTCCTTGGCAGCTGTAATGGCTGCAAAGGTGGGCTGTACAAAAGTATTGACTTTGGGTGAATAAATTATGCATCGCTGAAGTTTTTTCTGGCTTTTTTTGTTTGTTTCACAATACGAAATAATTTTTCAATCTTCAAGCGGTCGGCATGTTGTGTATAATCAAATGATACAACCCGCCCCCAAATCCATTTAATTCCAGTTATAAGGCAACAAAATAGGAAAAATGCAACGAGGGGTGAAATACTATTGGCAAAAGGTCAACTGTATGTTATAGTGGTAACAAGTCAGTGATTGTCCTTTATTTACTCTGACAGCCAATTCAGATATTTGAATGAATAAGGATTCCATAATTCTGTTCATAATCTCCCTTTCTGTGCGTGCGTGCGTGCGTGCGTGTGTGTAGTTACCCATGTGATGGAGGGTTCCGGCAGGATGCTGGGTACAGCTGTGGGGGTCCAACTCCAGACCGGTATCATCTTACACTGCTGGGGGCCGGAGAACCAGGGGAAAGGAGTAAAGAAGGGAGAAAGAAAAGGTATGTCCGCCCTCGTTTTTCAACTTCCTTTCTCTCTCTGGTGCCCACTTATTGGTTATCCTAACTGTAATTGTCCATCAATTTGGGTTTTGGAGTAAATTACTGTACCCTTTTCTACTGTATCATGTCTATCCAACCAACGGGGTTCTGGAAGTAAAATTACTGTACCCTTATCTGCTTCAAATGTCCCAGATCAACAGGTTCTGGAAGTAAATTACTGTTACCCTTTTTCTCTGTATCTGTCCAATCAATTGGGTTCTGGTGTAAATTACTGTACCCTTTTTCTACTGTAATGTCCTATACAACGGGTTCTGGAGTAAATGACTGTACCCTTTTCTACTGTTTAATGTCCTATCCAACGGGTTCTTGAGTAAATTACTGTAAGCCTCTTTTCTACTTGTAATGCTAATCCACATGGTTCCTGGAGTAAATTACTGTACTTTTCCCTACTGTAATGTCCTATACAACGGGTTCTGGAGTAAATACTGTACCCTTTTCTACTTGTAAATGTCCTAATCCAACGGGTTCTGGAGTAATTCACTGTAACTTTTTTATTGTAATGAGTCCTATCACGGGTTCTGGAGTAAAATTAACTGTACCCTTATTTTTATTGTAATGTCCTACTCCAACGTGGTTCGTGGAGTAAAATTACTGTACCCTTTTCTACTGTATGTCCTCTCCAACAGGTTCTGGAGTAATTACTGTACACTTTGTCTACTGTAATGTCCTATCCACGGGTTTCTGAGTAAATTACTGTACCTTGTTCTACCTGTAAATGTCCTATTCAACGGGTTCTTGGAGTAAATTAACTGTACCCTTTTTTTTATTGTAATGTCCTATCCAACGCGGTTTCTGGAGTAAAATTACTGTAGCCCTTTTTTATTGTAATGTCCTATCCAACGGGGTTCTGGAGTAAATTAATGTACCCTTATTACTAACTGTAATCGTCCTACAACAGGTTCTGGAGTAAAATTACTGTAACCTTTCTACTGTAATGTCCTAAGGTCAACGGGTTCTGGAGTAAATTACTTGTACCCTTTTCTACTGTAATGTCCTTATTCAACGGGTTCTGGAGTAAATCCTGTACCCTTTTTATTGTAATGTCCTATCCAACGGGTTCTGGAGTAATACTTGTACCCTTTTTTTTATTGTAATGTCCCTATCCAAACGGGTTTTGGAGAATGTAATGTACCTTTTTTTACTGTAATGTCTAATCAAAAGGACAATCTACACATTACTTATTTAATAGTAAAATGTGTGCTCTGTTACCTGAAATGGCTTGTACTAATAGAATGTTGCAACTGTCTACAGTGGATGCCACTCTACCTGTAGACAGTCAGTCTCGATGTGTACTCCCATGCTACACCTAATAACAAGAACCTCATTGCAGTGAAGATTCTCCACCCACACTGCCAACCGTATTTTAACTGTGATTCTCAGATAGACAGTGGATTGTATACACTATAACAACTTGTAACCAGAGCGACTAGCAAAGCTCCTACTGGTTTGTAATAATTGAATGATTCCTTTTGAAACCTCTTAGTTTACTCGAGTGGGGGGGTGGGGGGGGGGTCCTTTATACTGCCGATCATAAGAGACTATAAAACCACAGAGTGAAGCGAAACGGGTACTTCTTGTTTGAAGTCCGAGTATCCATCCTGGAGAAATAAGGTTGAATGCGAGTTGATCTTGTTTACCTGCTCGCCATGTACTTACCCCAGTAGGCGATGCGGTGGTGATGGACTGTCAATTCAACCAAGTTCTTTTGCCATTTGGGTTGTTCCTTTTAAACTGTTCCAACTATCAGACTGAGTGGCGGCAGTACCTTTTCTTGGTTTGAAGTCATCTTTGGATAACTAGGTTTTAATCTCTCTCGTGACGTTACTTTAGCTAAAGTAATATGGTCTAAATAATAACTACAAATGCCAACACAGGTCAGCCTGTACTATATGACTGGTGGTTCTTCTTCAAACACACTACAGGCCCTGAACTGTACTATTAGTGACCTCGGTATATTTACAGGACCTGAAACCGTTACTGTAGTGACCTGGGTATATTTCTACATGGACACTGAAACCGTACTAGTGTGACTGGGTATATTCTAACAGGAACCCTGAACCGAGTACTGTAGTGATCCGGGTATATGTCTACAGGACCTGAAACCGTACTGTAGTGACTCGGGTATATTCTACAGGCCCCTGAACCGTACTGTAGTGAACTCGGTATATCTCTAACCAGGACCCTGAACCGTACTGTAGTGACTCGGGTATAATTCTTAACAGGACCCTGAACCGTATCTGAGTGACATCGGGTATATTGCTACAGGACCCTGAAACCGTACTGTAGTGAACTCGGCGTATAATTCTACAAGGACCCTGAAATCTGTGATGTGACTACTCGGGTATATTCTTGCAGGACCCTGAAACCAATACTGTTAGTGACTCGGGTTATAATCTACAGGACCGCTGAACGCGGTAACTGTAAGTGACTCGGGTATCATTCTATCAAGGACCCTGAAACCGTACTGTAAAGTGACTCGGTATATTCTACCAAGGACACCCTGAACTGACTGTAGTGGTCCGGGTATATTCTACAACCCCTGAACGTACTGTAAGTGACCCTGGGTATAATTCTACAGGACCCTGAATCGTACTGTAGTGGACTTGGGTATGATCTACAGGACCCGAACCGTACTGTAAGTGACTCGGGTATCATATAATTTTGGCGTTGTCATTGTTCCTTCCCGGCAATGTCACAGCTACTTTGGCTGGATCTGCATTCAGGCCGTTTCACAGTAAGGGCTTCCCGTTCGTTGTGCTTTCGCAGTAAGGGCTTCCGTTCGTTGTGCTTTCGGCAGTAAGAGGCTCCGTTCGTTTGTTAAAAAGGGTAACTGGTATGTTCTGTGTGAAGTCTCCAGGTTGCCTCTCCTCTCCTTACTCTCTTGTATAATACAGTACTATGGTCTGCTATACAACCAACACATTTTAGCTACAGGTTGAGGCAAGTGGAGACTGGCCAACAAAACACGGGTAGAGTGTTCTCTTTGACCTAGGTCACCCTCTAGTCAAACCCTGTCCCACGCCCGCTATACCAATACCCACAGGACCACCACTTTAAAACCCCCGTAACCCCCTACTAAACCACCCTAACCCTTTCTCGGTCCCCCTGATAAACACATA
>NC_036862.1:34268842-34277624 GCF_002910315.2 Salvelinus sp. IW2-2015
GGTCCGCCCATGCTTTGAGTACACTCCTTGGTAATCATCGGCCCCCCGTTGGTGAAGTGTAACCTGTTAAAGTCGACTTGCTCACATCGGCTACCGAGAGTTATCACACAGTCATCCAGAAAACAGCTGGTGCTCTCGTGCATGTTACAGTGTTTTGGGGCTTGCATTCCATTTTCGCCTCATCTAGTAGCTCGTGTCACTGGGCAGCTCGCGTCTGGGTTTCCCTTTATGTAGTCTGTAATAGTTTTCAAGCCGCTTGCCTTCATCCTCTGAGCGTCAGAGCGGGTATTGTTTTAGTTAAGATTCAATCTGTAACTATATTGACGGCTTTGCTCCTTGTTTGATGGTTCGTCTGAGGCTTAGCGGGATTGTCTTATAGGCGTCCAGATTGTTCCTGCTCTTTGAAAGCCGCTGTAGCCTTTAGCTCAATGCGTATGTTGCCTTTATCCATGGATTCTGTTGGATATGTAGTCCGTTCACTGTGGACGACAGCACGTCGATTGCCTTATGATGACCGATGACTGAGGGTTATTTACTCTCATGCCCATTGGCGTATGAATCCTGGACATATTTCCCGAGTCGTGTGCTAGCAAAACCAGTCCTGTAGCGTAGCATCCGTGTCATCGACACTTCGCGATATTGAGCGAGTCCACTGGTTCTTCCTGCTTTAGGTGTCTACATTTTTTTTCCCTCTGGTTGCACATGTGACATGCTGGTAAAAGATGTTGGTGTAAAACTGATTTAGTTGCCTGCATTAAAGCCCCGGCCACTAGGAGCGCCGTTCTGGGTGAGACATTTCTTGCTTATGTTCTTATTAGAGGTTTGAGTGCGGTCTTAGTGCCAGCATCGGTTATCTTGTTGATGTCGTGATGGTAAATAGCACGGCGTGAATAATATAGATGAGAACTCTCTGGTGATAGATTTGGTCTACACTTATCATAAGGTACTCTACCTCAGGCGAACAATACCTTGAGACTTCTTTAAATTAACATCGCACACCAGCTGTTATTGACAAAAAGACCACACACCCCACCCCTCGTCTTACCAGACGTAGCTTCTCTGTTCTGCCGTTTATTGAAAAACACCTCCAGCTCTATATGATCTGCTGTGTCGTTGTTCAGCCACGACTCGGTGAAACATAAGATTTACATTCTTAGTGTCCCGTTGTAGGATAATCGCGTAATCGTAGTAGGTCATACATTTTATTTTTCCAATGATTGCATGTTAGCAAGTAGATTTGATGGTAGTGGGGAGTTTATCCTGCTCGCTACGGATTCTCAAAAGCAGCCCGATATGCGTCCTCTTTTCCTCCGTCTTTTCTTCACGCAAATGACGGGATCTGGGCCTGTTCCCGGGAGAGCAGTATATCTTTCTCATCGGACTCGTAAAGGAAAATACTTCTCCAGTTCGTGGTGAGTCATCCCCAGGCCTGATGTCCAGAAGTTATTTTCGGTCATAAGAGACGGTTAGCAGCAACATTATGTACAAAATAAGTAAAAAAATAAGTTACAAAACAATGCAAAAAAAAAAAAAACAATAGCACAATGGTTGAGTCATGTAAAAACGTTCAGCCATCTTAACATCTCTGTGTTGTTAAAAGTTAGTCAATGGATGGAATTCTACTCACACAGCCATGTCTGCCGCTGCATGTATAATGTCCACCCTCAGAGAGACTTGTTTTGGAAGTGTGTTTTTGAAGTGTTTTACAGTAGTATAACATCTCTGCTCAGGATGTACTGAATGCATTTGAGTCGTCGTAAGGATGTGTGTGTGTGTTGTGTGTGTGTGTGTGTGTGTGTGTGTGTGTGTGTGTGTGTGTGTGTTGTGTGTGATGTGTTGTGTGTGTGTGTGTGTGGGTGTGTGTTGTTGTGTGGGTGTTGTGTTGGGGTGTGTGTGTGTGGTGTGTGTGTGTGTGTGTGTGTTCTGTTAGAGTTCTTGTGGTTCTTAAAACATTGCAACAACACAGTATCCAGGGAAGAGGGTTGGACTGAAAACCTACAGGACAGTAGATCTCCGGGAAGAGGGTTGGACTGAAAACCTACAGGACAGTAGATCTCCGGGAAGAGGGTTGGACTGAAAACCTACAGGACAGTAGATCTCCAGGAAGAGGGTTGGACTGAAAACCTACAGGACAGTAGATCTCCAGGAAGAGGGTTGGACTGAAAACCTACAGGACAGTAGATCTCCGGGAAGAGGGTTGGACTGAAAACATACAGGACAGTAGATCTCCGGGAAGAGGGTTGGACTGAAAACCTACAGGACAGTAGATCTCCGGGAAGAGGTTTGGACTGAAAACCTACAGGACAGTAGATCTCCAGGAAGAGGGTTGGACTGAAAACCTACAGGACTGTAGATCTCCGGGAAGAGGGTTGGACTGAAAACCTACAGGACTGTAGATCTCCGGGAAGAGGGTTGGACAGCACTGGCATTATCGCATGTAGCACAACTGATGAAGCATAGTGGCTATAAAATGTACATAGGCTGAAGCATGGGGTTTGTCCATCTGCATTCACCCTATTGGGCACAACATCCTGACTGTTATTATTTGTAATTATTATCTTTGTATTATATATATATATATATATATACAGTACCAGTCAAAGGTTTGGACACACCTACTCAGTGTGTATTGACTGCTCCCTCCTTATGGCTCTAGCAACTTGAATGCACCTCGAGATGAATATTCTTCTTGCATTAAACACACAACAACAAGCTGAATAGGTAAACGACTCTACTTGTTTTAATAGCAACATTACATGGCGCTGTAATTACTAGCACTGGAAAGTTGCATCCTGACTGATAAAGTCTAGGCTTTGAATTACACACCGCTGTTCGAGTTGAGCACCGCGGTGGTGCACATTATAGACTATTTCATTCCCTTCATCTGAACATCAGTGTCAAGCAACAATCATGCATGTCAGTTCAGTGTACACAGCGTAACAGAGAGAATAAAATGCACTTCCTAGAACAGACATGCTTCATATTGCGGGTCTACACTGATCTCAAAAACGACCTCTGATGAAAATCTGTCGCAGTGACGGAGAACTTTAACCCCTGCACACTGACACACACATCAACACACACACACACACATTGGGTTGGCCAATTGGAGGTGACACCATCGTAAATCATGTTTTATGGATATATAATCACAATAGGACAAAGGTCGACATCACCTAACCCTAACACACACACACACACACACACACACACACACACACACACACACACACCACACACACACACACACACACACACACACACACACACACAACACACACACACACACACACACACAACAATGCCACACACACACAGACCCACACACCATCTTAGGGTATCATGAGATGTTCATTACACTGTTTGAGGTCCAAATGGGACCCATGGAGTGAAGCGCAGAGAGAAAATGTGAGCCACTTTAAATATTAACTCCCACTTTATCCCTTTCTGTAACATTAACCAGCTAACCCTACGACACACAGACACACACACACACACACCACAGCAAACAACACAGCACACAACACACAACACACACACACACACACACACACACACACACACACACACACACACACACCACACAACACACACACACACACACACACACACACACACACACACAGCCATTGTGTTCGTCCCATGGGACCACTGAATGCTCAAGGTTAGTTATAATTAATTCTGTGTATAGTTGGTCCCCCTGCTCTCTGTATCTTTCTCTCTCCCTCTCTATCTCTCTTTCTTTACGTCCTTACCTCCCCTCCTCTCCAGCCTACTCTCTCTCCATTGTTCCCTCTCTGTCTCTCCATGTCTGTCTCTCTGTCTCTGTCTCTCTGTCTCTGTCTCTGTCTCTCTTTGCAGTACAATTAGTGTTGAGCACCATGGAGGAGTGCTGCTTTTAATAGCCAAAGTCACCACTTACACGCCTGCTTTTCAATTACAGTCTGGAATTAACCACAAATGTCAAAGGATTTGATACATAAAACAGAAAGGAAGAGATTAGGAGAAGGGGGAGAACAGTGACTGAAATTAGAAGGGGGAGAGAGAGCAACAGTACCTAGACTTGTCCCTATGTTGAACTTTAGACTGGGCGAGTATTATAAATGTATAACCTACATCATTACAATAAGTTAATGAAGTCTCAATTAGATCTGTGTAGGCACAAATGTATATATACAGTTATAAACCGGGTAGTTTGGATACTGTATGCTGATTGGCTAAAACAGCATTTAGCTGTGTGTATGTGAGACCTTACACCATGACTATGACATTTCGCCTTTTCGCCTGAATAAAATGGCTACATCAACAATAGAAAAGAACATCGTGAAACAAACAAAGTGGGCACTTACCTGCAGAAAAAGGGATACATTGTGAGTTTGGGAATACAACAAAAACAGAGCTGAACGTCACTCTATGGGACTTGTGTAGTTCAGTGAGAAACATGAATGACAAAGAATATGGGATTAGCAACCATGCTGGACTCAGAGCTGGTTTGAGCCAACATATCAACGACCCCCTTTCAGATTGGCATGGAGTACACAGAAAGACACAGAATTCACAACGAGCATCAATGTGTCTGTCGGCATAATTCAAAAGTTTAGGAAAGAGGACCGTGACAAAGCTGCCCACAAGTGAACGGATACTCATGGTATGTAACAGTTAGCTAGCTAAATCATTCTAATATACCCTGAAAATATAACCAGTAGCTATGTAGGCYTAACTGTTAGCCAGCGTTATTTTGTCTTATGTTTCAGGTACACAAACGAGCCGATGGGAGTGAACACCCTCACAAAAATGCTGGCAAAGATCTGAAAAATAGCTAGCCCTGTCGCAGATTTACCAAAATACACTGCCTTCCAACCACCCTGATTCAGAAACTGTCGGATGACAGAGGCATGAGAAATACTGTCTGTCAGAGGACACAGATTCAAAACCTCTCTTCAAAGTAACTGGAGGCGAGGAAGCGGTGGAGCACTTTTCTCTCTGACAACACAGCAGCAGCTCCCCCAGTTAACAGAACAGCATCCACTTCCAGCAGCGTGGAGCCAACAAACAACAACATGGGCAAGACAACAACAAACGATAACATGGGCAAGACAACAACAAACGATAACATGGGCAAACCAACAACAAACGATAACATAGGCAAGACAACACCAAACGACAACATGGGCAAGCCAACAACAAACAACAACATGGGCAAGCCAACAACACAACAACAAACGATAACATGGGCAAGCCAACAACAAACGATAACATGGGCAAGCCAACAACACAACAACATACTGTATAACCCATGGTGACGAAGCGCCAAACAACAAACGCCATAACATGCCGCAAGACACAACAAAACCATTAACATGTGGCAACCAGCCAACAACAAAACATGTGTATAACATGGGCATATGACAACAACAAACGAGATAGACCCATTGGTGCACGCCAAACATAGCACCAACAACAAACGATAACATGGACAAGCCAACAACAAATGATAACATGGGCAAGCCAACAACAAACTATAACATGGGCAATCCAACAACAAACCATAACATGGGCAAGACAACAACAAACGATAACATAGGCAAGCCAACAACAAACCATAACATGGGCAAGCCAACAACAAACCATAATATAGGCAAGCCAACAACAAACGATAACATGGGCAAGCCAACAACAAACAACAACATGGGCAAGCCAACAACAAACGATAACATGGGCAAGACAACAACACAACAACAAACGATAACATGGGCAAGCCAACAACAAACAATAACATGGGCAAGCCAACAACAAACCATAACATGGGCAAGACAACAACAAACGACAACATGGGACAATTGTTCCATTCGTGCACAATAAATGGCAACATTCAGATCAACATTAGAAAATCATTGGCATGTTTCAGTCACTCTAGAAGTCACTCTAATGCTCGGTTTTTGCATACATTGGAATCATGTAGTAACCAAAAATAGTGTTAAACAAATTGAAATATATTTTAGATTCTTAAAAGTAGCCACCCTTTGCCTTGATGACAGCTTTGCACACTCTTGGCATTCTCTCAACCAGCTTCACCTGGAATGCTTTTCCAACAGTCTTGAAGGAGTTCCCACATAATGCTGAGCACTTGTTGGCTGCTTTTGAGTTTGAGTTTATTTTTATTTTTACAGGGACAGTGCACATTAATCAACGTTTCAGTAAAAGTGCCGGTTTTAGCCAGCCGGCTAATTTTCAACCGCAGTCCCTGGGCAGGTTATTATTTTCCTTCACTCTGTGGTCCAACTCATCCCAAACCATCTCAATTGGGTTGAGGTCGGGTGATTGTGGAGCTCAGGTCATCTGATGCAGCACTCCATCACTCTCATTAGTCAAATAGCCCTTACATAGCCTGGAGGTGTGTTTTGGGTCATTGTCCTGTTGAAAAACAAATGATAGTCCCACTAAGCACAAACTAGATGAGATGGCATATCGCTGCAGAATAGTGTGGTAGCCATTCTGGTTAAGTGTGCCTTGAATTCTAAATAAATCAAAGACAGTGTCACCAGCAAAGCACTCCACACCATCACACCTCCTCCTCCATGCTTCACGGTGGGAACCACACATTCAGAGATCATCCGTTCACCTACTCCGCGTCTCACAAAGACACACTGGTTGGAACCAAAAATCAAAAATGTGGACTCATCAGACTAAAGGACAGATTTTCACCAGTCTAATGCTCATGTTTCTTGGCACAAGCAAGTCTCTTCTTCTTATTGGTTTCCTTTAGTAATGGTTTCTTTGCAGCAATTCAACAGTTGATGTTGAGATGTGTCTGTTACTTGAACTCTGTGAAGCATTTATTTGGGCTGCGCAATCTGAGGTGCAGTTAACTCTAATGAACTTATCCTCTGCAGTTGAGGTAACTCTGGGTCTTCCTTTCCTGTGGCGGTCCTCATGAAAGCCAGTTCCATCATAGAGCTTGATGGTTTTTGCGACTGCCCGATTGACTGACCTTCATGTCTTAAATTGACGGACTGTCGTTTCTTTTTTTGCTTATTTGAGCTGCTCTTGTCATAATATGGACTTGGTCTTTAACCAAATAGGCTATCTTCTGTATACCACCCTTACCTTGTCACAACACAACTGATACATATTACATATGTGTTATTTCATAGTTTTGATGTCTTCACTATTATTCTACAATGTAGAAAATAGTAAAAATAAAGAAAAACCCTGGAATGAGTGGGTGTGTCCAAACTTTTGACTGCTACTGTACATGTACAGTTGAAGTCAGAAGTTTACATACACTTAGGTTTTAGTCATTAAAACCCGTTTTTCAACCACTCCACAAATTTCTTGTTAACAAACTATAGTTCTGGCAAGTMGGTTAGGACATCTACTTCGTGCATGACACAAGTCATTTTTCCAACAATTGTTTACAGACAGATTATTTCAGTTATAATTCATTGTATCACAATTCCAGTGGGTCAGAAGAAAAAAAGAGAGAGATATTTATTTCAGCTTTTTATTTATTTATTCACATTCCCAGTGGGTCCAGAAGTTTACATACACTCAATTAGTATTTGGTAGCATTGCCTTTAAATTGTTTAACTTGGTCAACGTTTCGGGTAGCCCTTCCACAAACTTCCCACAATAAGTGGGGTGAATTTGGCCATTCCTCCTGACAGAGCTGGTGTAAGTGAGTCAGGTTTTGTAAGGCCTCCTTGCTCGCACACACTTTTTCAGTTCTGCCCACAAATGTCTATAAGATTGAGGTGCCAGGACTTTGCTGATGGCCACTCCCAATACCTTGACTTTGTTGTCCTTAAGCCATTTTGCCACAACTTTGGAAGTATGCTTGGGGTCATTGTCCATTTGGAAGACCCATTTGCGGACCAAGCTTCAACTTCCTGACTGATGTCCTTGAAGATGTTGCTTCAATATATCCATCATAACTTTCCCTCCTCATGATACCATCTATTTTGTGAAGTGCACCAGTCCTCCTGCAGCAAAAGCACATCCCACAACATGATGCTACCACCACCCGTGCTTCACGGTTGGGATGGTGTTCTTTGCTTGCAAGCCTCCACCTTTTTTTCCTCTAAACATAACGATGGACATTATGGCCAAACTGTTTGTTTTTGTTTCATCAGACCAGGGGACATTTTCTCCAAAAAGTATGAATCTTTGTCCCCATGTGCAGTTGCAAACTGTAGTCCAGGCTTTTTTTTTATGTTGGTTGTGGAGCAGTGGCTTCTTCCATGCTGAGCGGCCTTTCAGGTTATATCGATATAGGGCTCATTTTACTGTGGATATCGATACTTTTGTACCTTTTTCCTCCAGCATCTTCACAAGGTCCTTTGCTGTTGTTCTTGGATTGATTTTCACTTTTCAACAACAAGCACGTTCATCTCTAGGAGACAGAACGCGTCTCCTTCCTGAGCGGTATGACGGTGCGTGGTCCCATGGTGTTTAAATACTTGCATACTATTGTTTGTATCAGGATGAACGTGGTACCTTCAGGCGTTTGGAAATTGCTCTCATGGATTGAACCAGACTTGTGGAGGTCTACAATTCTTTTTTCTGAGATCTTGGCTGATTTCTTTTGATTTTCCATTATGTCAAGCAAAGAGGCACTGAGTTTGAAGGTGGCCTTGAAATACATCCACAGGTACACTCCATTGAACTCAAATGATGTCAATATAGCCTATCAAAAGCTTCTAAAGCCATGACATCATTTTCTGGAATTTCGCCAAAAGCTGTTTAATGGCACAGTCAACTTAGTGTATGTACACTTCTGAAA
>NC_036862.1:34279132-34301863 GCF_002910315.2 Salvelinus sp. IW2-2015
CTGTTATAGACACTGCAGCTCTACAGAACTGAAGCAGGAAGGACTGTATTGTTGGAACATGTCCTGGGTTTCTGTCTGCTAGACCTGAAGTTATTACAATGTTTAGACTCTAACGTCAGGGAGACCACAGAGAAGGATGTTCTCGTTCCCGAAGAGCACCCGTCTTATTGGCAGCTGGATTCCCTTTGTAAAACAGTGCGCTGCTGTAGCTTTCCTGTTATTATCATGTTGTACGGTATTGAAGTCTTTGAAATCCCAATGAGAATTGAGATTAATCTTTGGAAACAAGCAAAGAACAGTTATTCTAGAAAGTAAGAACAGAAACAGATTTCACCACATGGTTATTCTTCATCAAGTGCCTCACCATTCTCAGGAGGCATAGAAGGTTGACCTTTTCCCTCTCCCTGTGACCTTTACCTACTGTAGGGACCGTAGGGGTTGTTGGGGTGCACAACCCCCCGCCTGCCTCCCAGGAGGATTACCATGCAACCTGGATGCCCAGGGTGTCTCCCCCTCACCAGGAGTGATAGATGGGTGTGGTAGGATGGAGAGACAGAAGAGGGTGGTGGTAAGAGGTAAAGTGGGCTCACCAGGAGTGATAGATGGGTAGTAGGGTAGAGAGACGCAGAGGGTGGTGGTAAGAGGTAAAGGGGGCTCACCAGGAGATAGATGGGTAGTAGGTAGAGAAGACGGCAGAGGGTGGTGGTAAGAGGTAAAGGGGGCTCACCAGGAGTGATAGATGGGTAGTAGGGTAGAGAGACGGCAGAGGGTGGTGGTAAGAGGTAAAGGGGGCTCACCAGGAGTGATAGATGGGTAGTAGGGTAGAGAGAGCGGAGAGGGTGGTGGTAAGAGGTAAAGGGGGCTCACCAGGAGTGATAGATGGGTAGTAGGGTAGAGAGACGGCAGAGGGTGGTGGTAAGAGGTAAAGGGGGCTCACCAGGAGTGATAGATGGGTAGTAGGTAGAGAGACGGCAAGAGGGTGGTGGTAAGAGGTAAAGGGGCTCACCAGGAGTGATAGATGGGTAGTAGGGTAGAGAGACAGAAGAGGGTGGTGGTAAGAGGTAAAGGGGGCTCACCAGGAGTGATAGATGGGTAGTAGGGTAGAGAGACAGAAGAGGGTGGTGGTAAAGAGGTAAAGGGGGCTCACCAGGAGTGATAGATGGGTAGTAGGGTAGAGAGAGCGCAGAGGGTGGTGGTAAGAGGTAAAGGGGGCTCACCAGGAGTGATAGATGGGTAGTAGGGTAGAGAGACGGCAGAGGGTGGTGGTAAGAGGTAAAGGGGGCTCACCAGGAGTGATAGGCAGCAGGATGAAGTGTGTGCTGTTTGGACCTGCCGGAGGGCCTCGGGGCATTGGACCTGCCGGAGGGCCTCGGGGTGTTGGACCTGCTGGAGGGCCTCTGGGCATTGGACCTGCCGGAGGGCCTCGGGGCATTGGACCTGCTGGAGGGCCTCTGGGCATTTGATCTGCCGGAGTGCCACGGGGCATTGGACCTGCCGGAGGGCCTCAGACCTGCCGGAGTGCCTCGGGGCATTGGACCTGCCGGAGGGCCTTGGACCTGCCGGAGGGCCTTGGACCTGCCGGAGGGCCTCGGGGCATTGGACCTGCCGGAGGGCCTTGGACCTGCCGGAGGGCCTCGGGGCATTGGACCTGCCGGAGAGCCTCGGGGCATTGGACCTGCCGGAGGGCCTCGGGGTATTGGACCTGCCGGAGGGCCTCTGGGCATTGGACCTGCTGGAGGGCCTCGGGGCATTGTGGAAGGACAGGATTTGTCTCCTCAAGATAATACAGAACATTAAAGGGAAGGATTGTCTCTGATTGAGGCTCTGGAATAAGGGAGGAAAAATACATGGATGGATATACAAAAAGAGTGTATTCTGTGTATGGGACCGTCATGTGTGTGTGGGCATGTGCCTGCGTGTGGGCATGTGTGTTTCTGTTTAGTAGTGTGTGTGCATACAGTACATTCGCTTGTGAAAAAGAGGGAGACAGATAAACACAGAGAGATGGTACTCAGCTATGCAGTCTGTTTGCCGTGCTGCACCTGGCCAATGAAAGGCGATGAGGAGCGTTAAGTAAAAAATGACAGCATTCAGGTGCCACAGGGCTGTTTYCCCCCCTGTTAGGCAGGCAGTGGAAAGACTGACATATTAAACCCTTTTTCTCTATGCCACAGTCAGCTTTTTATCTCCTTCACCTCATTCATCATTCAGAGAGAGGAGGGAGAGATAGACAAAAAGGGAGAAACAAACCACAGACAGAGAGAGACAGAGAGATAGGGAGCGAGAGAAAAGAGGTGACGATGAGCAGCAATGAAGTTCAGACTTCAATGATTGAGCAATGTTCCGAMATAGGGCTACATTTACAAAAGCAGCTGTGTGTGATATGGAAACAGTGCTTCAGGTGTTACGTGCACATATCATTAAATGAGGTGTTTTTCTCTTTTATCCACCACAGGGTTGAAAGCTAATGAGTACAGGCTAAGGGATTACATTGAGAAGGAGTGCTGGTGAGTGTTATAGGGGTTATGATCGTTAGCTAGGGTCGTAGTGTGCAGTTCTGAGGAGGCTAGTAGCGACAGCGAGCCCGAGAGTAACACTTTATCAGTTTATTATTAAGCCGTGCTCTTAAAGGGGTTATTACAGAGTCGGGTCCAGCTGCAGTCCTTTAGCTATGAGCAGGCAGAGGGGATTAGCATTAGCTGCACCTGAGACCTGATACCCTGCAGGTACCCACCCAGCAGGAATTCTCMTTTAAACCCTTTGCTCATTAGCCAGGCTAGCATGGTACCTAGCGATAAGCTTGCAGGGCGCTAAACTCGACTAGACGAGGGGCACCGTTAGCATGAGTGGTAAAGCAGTGAGTGGCAGGTAGGGATTAATGAGGCTATGTGCTAGCAGGTGAAAACAGGGCTATATAGTATGATAGAAGAGCAGAGAATATAGTATTAACAGTAGAGTCCATAGAGCAGGGGCCCACGTGTGCCCTAGAGTCTAGACTATTGAAGTTAGAGTACAGAGAGTGACTAGTGTTGGCGCCAAAGTAGAGTGGGGTTATTAGGCTAGTTTAGGCTAAAAGCTAGAAAGTTCACTCAGGCAGTATAAAAAAACTACAAAAACAACAAACAATGAGAAAAGTGTCTAGCTTATCTAAGAGACCACCAGGGCTAGCGTGTGCACGTTGTGAAGTGCCAGCGATGCCAAATGAAGAGTCATGCTAGCGTGTTCACTTTGTGAAGTGCCAGCGATGCCAAACGAAGAGTCATGCTAGCGTGTGCACTTTGTGAAGTGCCAGCGATGCCAAACGAAGAGTCATGCTAGCGTGTGCACTTTGTGAAGTGCCAGCGATGCCAAACGAAGTGTCATGCTAGCGTGTGCACTTTGTGAAGTGCCAGCGATGCCAAACGAAGTGTCATGCTAGCGTGTGCGCTAGTGAGTTGTGAAGGTAAGCTAAATGGGTAAGTGCTGTCTCAAACACTATTCTCTCACTGTGCTGAGACAAGGGTGGCTGTGAATTGATCGAATTACCACAGGAGCCAGCACCACTGTGTGACAGAAACACACACACACACACACACATTAGAGAGGAAAAAATGTGTTGACCTGGCCATGTAACAGGGATAGGAAAATCTCTCTTATGTGTACCAAGACCTTATGTGGTGGCGGTATAGTCAAACATTACAGTTACTTAACATTGCTTTTTGATTTATAATTAACGGCATGTGTAAACAATCATGAGGAAAAAGAGTTGTGGAGGTAAGGTAGAGTACAGACTGCCACATCAGTCTGCAGAACTAGAGACAGAGAAAAAGAGGGGGAGAAACAGGGAGATGAAGAGCGATGTCTGATGTCATAACCCTCTTGTTTTCCAAGACATGACGTGACATCACCTCATAATATCCTCATCTCCAGTATATGCTCCTCAGGCACAGATACAGGAGAGAGAAAGATAAACAGAGAGAGGGGGGAGAGAGAAAGAGGGTGAGGTGAAGGGGACGCAAACAGCTAAGAGAGAAAACAGGGGGCACAAAGAGAAAGAGAGAGAGAGAGAGAGAGAGAGAGAGAGAGAGAGGGAGGGATAGAGACAGAGGAGAGAGTGGGAGAGAGCGAGAGGGAGGGATAGAGAGAGAGGAGAGAGTGGGAGAGAGCGAGAGGGAGGGATAGAGAGAGAGGAGAGAGTGGGAGAGAGCGAGAGGGAGGGGGGTACAAGTGCTGGAGGACATGGGAAGCTATTTCTTTGTGAGCTGTGACTGTGGTCAAAAAAATATGGAGGTTTCAACCGTTGACGACCTGGTCATGATGTATTCCTAGCACGGTCGAGAAGGACAGTTCTCCTGACCATGACTATGACTATTAAGAATTAGGTCACACCACGTTCCCTGTCACTGTCACATTGTGACGCATTGTAACCCTCCCCTGTAACGCTCCTGTCAGCAGAGAGTTTTGACTCATATGTTCACACATAGAGGTCACAAGGGGAAAACACATCACTACAGTCACTACAGTGACATCCCTCGCTACTAACTTCCCTTCATCCCTGCCTCCTTCCTCTCCTTCCCATTTATGTTTCTTCGCTAACCCAGCCACCCCATCACACATGGCAACACAGAACCAGCCAGTCTTAACTTAAGTGATAGAGGGTTTTAGTGTASATACTACTACTACTACTACTGCACAATCTTCACAAGAACTTTCCTCATGCCTGTATTCTACAGTATACACACACAGAGGCACACACAAACACACACAAACTCCTTCCCTCCCGTCCCTCCCGTCCTTACATTTACATTTACATTTAAGTCATTTAGCAGACGCTCTTATCCAGAGCGACTTACAAATTGGAAAGTTCATACATATTCATCCTGGTCCCCCCGTGGGGAATGAACCCACAACCCTGGCGTTGCAAGCGCCATGCTCTACCAACTGAGCCACACGGGACCGTGTCCCGTCCTTCACGGGACCGTCCTGAAGGACGGTCCCGTGAGCCACACGGGACCGTCCTTCACAATTATATTATATTTGAGGGTGACCTCACCGTCTCTTTCTTCCCTACCTCTCTCTCCTTAAAGCTTATTTATCCTCATGATTCCTTCTTAAAGGGGCCTCATTTTCCAGCCAGGTCACCCATGATACAAGTCAGCATTCAACATCCAAACCGGCCACTAGGGGCAACAGTGAGCGCTGTTACCCTCAAGTAGGTTTTGGTTTTGTCCTAGAGCGTTGTGGATGTGGATGGTGGATCGGCATAAGCCTCTGCCTCTTATTCCAAAGGTTGCAAGTTTGAAACCAGCGATATGTTGTTTTTGTGTTGTTGCATTTTCAGCAGATGAGAGAGATGGGGACTGTGGGTTGGAAGGATGGAGGAAAGGGCAGCTGGGAGCGTCAGAGCGTGGTTGACTGTGTGGAAGGGAAGCAGCCCAGGAACCACTGGACTGTGGCTGTAATTGATTTAGGGGCCATTTTCTAGCTACAGCAGTAACCCGCTCTGAGTACGAACGGTTAATCAAACGCGAGGGGATGCAGATGACAGCTACAACTGATCCCACCTCACCACCATGGAGGAGGGAAACATTGGCCTTGGTGTATACTACTAATACCCAGTTGTGTAAAGTACTTAAGTAAAAATACTTTAAAGTACTACTTACAGTGCCTTCGGAAAGTATTCAGACCCCTTGACTTTCTCCACATTTTTGTTAGGTTATAGCCTTATTCTAAAATGTATAAAACTAATTTTTCCCCCCATCATCAATCTACACACAATACCCCATAATGACAAAGCAAAACAGGTTTTTAGAATTCTTTACTTATTTATTAAAAATATGACATTTACATAAGTATTCAGTACTTTGTTGAAGCACCTTTGGCAGCGATTACAGCCTTGAGTCTCCTTAGGTATGACGCTACAAGCTTGGCACACCTGTATATGGGGAGTTTCTCTCATTCTTCTCTGCAGATCCGGTTGGATGGGGAGTGTTGCTGCACAGCTATTTACAAGTCTCTTCAGAAATGTTAGATCTGGTTCAAGGCCKGGATCTGGCTGGGCCACTCAAGGACATTCAGAAACTTGTCCCGAAGCCACAAACTGTGTTGTCTTGAATGTGTGATTACGGCCATTGTCCTGTTGGAAGGTGAACCTTCGCCCCAGTCTGAGGTCCTGAGTGCTCCCTGTACTTTGCTCAATTCATCTTTGCCTCGATCCTGACTAGTCTCACATTCGCTGCCGCTGAAAAACATGATGCTGCCACCACCATGGTTGACCGTAGGGATGGTGCCAGGTTTCCTCCAGAAGTGATGGTTGGCATTCAGGCCAAAGGGTTCAACCTTGGTTTCATCAGAGTTTTGGAAAACTCCAAGCAGGCTGTCATGTGCCTTCTACTGAGGAGTGGCTTCCGTCTGGCCACTCTACCATAAAGGCCTGATTGGTGGAGTGCTGCAGAGATGGTTGTCCTTCTGGAAGGTTCTCCCATCTCCACAGAGGAACTCTGGAGCTCTGTCAAGAGTGACCATCGGTTTCTTGGTCACCTGCCTGACCAAGGCCCTTCTCCCCCGACTGCTCAGTTTGGCCGGGCGGCCAGCTCTAGTAAGAGTCTTGGTGGTTCCAAACTTCTTCCATTCAATGCTGCAGACATTTTTTGGTACCCTTCCCCAGATCTGTGCCTGTCTCAGCGCTCTATGGTCAATTCCTTCGACCTCATGGCTTGGTTTTTGCTCTGACCTGCACTGTCAACTGTGGGACCTTATATAGACAGGTGTGTGCCTTTCCAGTTAATGTCCAATCAATTACATTTACCACAATCAAGTTGTAGAAAMATCTCAAGGCGGATCAATTGAAACTGGATGGGCCTGAGCTCAATTTCGAGTCTCATAGCAAAGGGTCTGAATTCTTATGTATAAGGTATTTCTGTTTTTTATAAATTTGCAAAAAATATAAAAACCTGTTTTGCCTTGTCATTATGGGGTATTGTGTGTAGATTGCTGAGGACATTTTTTTTTCAAAATCCATTTTACAATAATAAAGTATTGAAACATGTTTAAACACTAAGATGGGAACACGGAAAACTAGATAATGAAATAGTCATAAGTCTAGCAAAATATAACATTTTTCAACTAGCTGTAAAGACATTTGATTGACACGGAATAATATGACATACGTTTGATTTATTATGATTTATTACACATAACATAACAAAATGTGGGAAAAAGTCAAGGGGTCTGAACACTTTCCAAAGGCACTGTAAATACTTTTGGGGGTATCTGTACTTCACTATTTCTCATTTTTGACAACTTTTACTTCCCTACATTCCTGAAGAAAAATATTGGACTTTTTCATAAATTTTTCCTGACAGCCAAAAGTACTTGTTACATTTTGAATGCTTAGCAGGACATAAAACTTGTCCAATTCACACACACACACAAGCGAACATCCCTGGTCATCCCTACTGCCTCTGATCTGGCCCAACGCTCTTAACCGCTAGGCTACCTATGTAAATTAGTGTGTAAATGATGTCTGAGTGTTGGGAGTGTGACCCTCGCTATCCGTAAAAAATAAAACAAATAATGGTGCTGTCTGGTTTCCTTAAAATAAGAAATTTGAAATGAGTTATACCTTTACTTTTGATACCTAAGTCTAT
Organism: Salvelinus sp. IW2-2015; assembly: GCF_002910315.2. NCBI lineage: Eukaryota > Metazoa > Chordata > Actinopteri > Salmoniformes > Salmonidae > Salvelinus > Salvelinus sp. IW2-2015. The sequence continues at coordinate 34,286,761 of NC_036862.1, forward strand.
TTTAGCTATTACATTTACTTTTGATATTTATGTGTAATTTAAAACCAAATACTTTTACTCAAGTAGTATTTTAATGACTTATACTTTTACTTGAGTCATTTTCTATGAAGGTATCTTTACTTTTTACTCAAGTATGACAGGGTACTTTTTCCACCACTGCTAATGCCTCGGGGTGTTGGGGACTGTTACTACTCCTACCTCAGAATGTTAGGAAGTAGAATTGGAAATTGGATGCCTGAATTAGTTTATTGGTAAGTGGCTTTGTGATTGTGCAATTACTGTAGAAGAAAAGCTGAAGGTATGGGAGTTGTTGAACACATGTTGTTGTGAGTGGTTTCAACCCTGTCAGAAGAAGCCAAGGGGCAGCAGCTGACCAGGGGGTTCAGTACATATAGGACACAGAGGTTGTCCTGCACAGGTCAATGGGGTCAGGAAAAGCTATATGACTTTCAAGGCCAGATTGTAGCTCAGCCTACTTCATAAAGTCAAGACAAAGTCAAACCTAGACCAGGCATAGCGCTGCCCACAGACCATGTAGCCTATGTCCTGTAACAATCTGTAACATTCTAGAAGATTCAGAAGGACTTTTGGACCCTGCTCTCAAGAGGTCAACCCAAAGTGCCACAATATAAATGGATGTCAGACCTGTGTTCTTCTCAATCTGAGATTCAGGGCTGCTCATTGGGTTTCACAGAGGTGACTGGATGAGGTGATCTTAATGAAATCTTGAACACACAGCCAGAGGCTGAAAACTACAGTCATTAGTATGGAGTGGGCGGGGGAGAAAGAGAAAGGAAGCGAGAAAGAGAGGCAGAGAGAGGCAGACAGAGAGAGAGAGAGCGAGAGACTGACACTCTTCCTCATAAAAGGACAGAGAACAAGAAAGCCTGGATATGAGGTTAAATATCTGGTATTAAGAGAGGCAAAGTCCTTGTGTGGTGTTGTGGTCACAGAGGTAATCAATGTTCACTTTGAGACAATAAAGCAGTTACATGGAGACTGGAGACATTAAGGCTGTCCCTGACTAAAACAAATCTWGGTCGACGAGAGTCACCTGTTCTTTCGACCAATCGATTGGGGGAATTTTTTTAACTTATTTTTCCATATATAGACTTAACCTACAGTAAGTTTGAATAAAATCAACGGTATGTAGGCTATTGAGCTGGTCTGATGCTTTTAAGCACTGTGATTAAAAATGAAGACACAGATTACTCAAAAAAGAGCCAGAGATCAATATAGCCGATCCAGAAGAAACAACCTGTTCATGACTCTCCTCCTCCTCCTCCTCCTCCTCCTCCTCCTCCTCCTCCTCCGGCTGCTGCTGGCCTCGGCAGATTCTGACAATATGCTCCTGAAGTTGAAGGTAATAGGCTACACCAGCGGTCACCAACCTTTTCCATTTGGAGTTTTATCCTACCATTTCTACTGATTGTAACGTCTGCTTCCAACTCACACCCTCAAACACCTAGATCCCCTGAACGCCGCTCACTCTCCAGGATCCCAATCACCTGAATTCTGATCACCTGTTCACACACCTGTATGTCATTATCACACACTATTTAGTTCAGTTCTTTGCACCCCATCACTGTGAGGTATTGTTTGTTTTGTGACACACGTCTTTCAGAGCGCTGGTTTTATCCCGTGATTTACTCATCCTGTGTATGATAGTTTTTGCCTGCCTCACTAACGATGCCTTTTTGCCTGTTCCCTGCCTTGGATTTCATGTTAACTACCTATTGCTTGATCTCCTGGACTACGTTACTAGCCTTTCCCTGCCTGTACTGTTGCCCTTTTGGACCCCCTGTGTATGACCTTCTGCCTGCCCCTGGACCCAGCTACCTGCCTCCTCCTGTGTATGGCCTGCCCCTGGACCCAGCTACCTGCCTCCTCCTGTGTATGACCTTCTGCTTGCTCCTGGACCCAGCTACCTGCCTCCTCCTGTGGTCCTTTGCAATAAACACCTGCTGCGCCCTGCACTTGAAACCAGCTCTCTGTCTCCCCTCGTGTTCATTACACTGATCTCCGTGCCAGTTAAGATCTTTATATGCACATTCTCGTTAAACAGTTCCATTTCATTTATAATAGTTTTAATATCTCAAAATCAATGACATGTGGTTAATCAAAAGTCTAAATTAAAATGATACAATTCTAAAAGTAACTTCTATTGCCATTATGTAAAAAATAGCCTACATAAAGCCAACAAATCAAAACATTGCAGCCTGCAGGTAGAAGTATACTATAAATCACATTGGCGACACATGGCCTCCCTGCAAGGAACTTAAATCATTATTTCAACTATCAACTTGGTCCAACCGGAAGCTGGTGCTTGCAACATTGTAAACTCAGCAAAAAAAGAAACGTCCCTTTTCAGTACCCTGTCTTTCAAAGGGTTTAAAGACTGTTTCGCATGCTTGTTCAATGAACCATAAACAATTAACATGCACCTGTGGAACAGTCATTAAGACACTAACAGCTTAGGCAATTAAGGTAACAGTTATGAAAACTTAGGACACTAAAGAAGCCTTTCTACTGACTCTGAAAAACACCAAAAGAAAGATGCCCAGGGTCCCTGCTGATCTGTGTGAACGTGCCTTAGGCATGCTGCAAGGAGGCATGAGGACTGCAGATGTGGCCAGGGCAATAAATTGCAATGTCTGTACTGTGAGACGCCTAAGACAGCGCTACAGGGAGAAAGGACAGACAGCTGATCATTCTCAGACCACGTGTAGGAACACCTGCACAGGATCGGTACATCCGAACATCACACCTGCGGGACAGGTACAGGATGGCAATAACTGCCAGAGTTACTCCAGGAATGCACAATCCCTCCATCAGTACTCAGACTGTCCACAATAGGCTGAGGCTGGACTGAGGGCTTGTAGGCCTGTTGTAATGCAGGTCCTCACCAGACATCACCGGTAGCAGCGTCGCCTACGGGCACAAACCCACCGTCGCTGGACCAGACAGGACTGGCAAAAAGTGTTCTTCACTGACGAGTTGCGGTTTTGTCTCACCAGGGGTGATGGTCGGATTCGTGTTTATTCTCAAAGGAATGAGCGTTACACCGAGGCCTGTACTCTGGAGCGGGATCGGAGGTGGAGGGTCCGTCATGGTCTGGGGAGGTGTGTCACAGCATCATCGGACTGAGCTTGWTGTCATTGCAGGCAATCTCAACGCTGTGCGTTACAGGGAAGACATCCTCCTCCCTCATGTGGTACCCTTCCTGCAGGCTCATCCTGACATGACCCTCCAGCATGACAATGCCACCAGCCATACTGCTCGTTCTGTGTGTGATTTCCTGCAAGACATGAATGTCAGTGTTCTGCCATGGCCAGCGAAGAGCCCCGATCTCAATCCCATTGAGCACGTCTGGGACCTGTTGGATCGGAGGGTGAGGGCTAAGGCCATTCCCCCCAGAAATGTCCGGGAACTTGTAGGTGCCTTGGTGGAAGGAGTGGGGTAACATCTCACAGCAAGAACTGGCAAATATGGTGCAGTCCATGAGGAGGAGATGCACTGCAGTACTTAATGCAGCTGGTGGCCACACCAGATACTGACTGTTACTTTTGATTTTGACCCCCCCCTTTGTCCAGGGACACATTATTCCATTTCTGTTAGTCACATGTCTGTGGAACTTGTTCAGTTTATGTCTCAGTTGTTGAATCTTGTTATGTTCATACAAATATTTACACATGTTAAGTTTGCTGAAAATAAACGCAGTTGACAGTGAGAGGACATTTCTTTTTTTGCTGAGTTTATAAAATACTCTGGGCCCTCAGAGTTTCCCCTGCCAGTGGGCTCCAGACAGACACAGCTGTAGGTTATTTGAATAAAGAAGTAATAGGCATATTTAATGATGTTTCCACCAGATTGGAGCATGACATTTTTTCTTCTTTCATGCTGAGTGGCGATCAAAAGGGAGAGAACTGGAAATATTTTTCAAATAGGTTACGTTGAGGAAGTATTGTCATTCTCAAAGGATGTAAAAACAGACTTTGTTTACTTGGTGATTGAGGCAAAGAAAAAATGACTTTGAGAAGCTCCAAGGTGGTGGTGAGTTAAGACAATCAGAAAAAGTATCAGGTCCCAAATGGGCACATTTACAGGCCTACATTTGCGTGCAAGCCAGGTAGCCTAAGCCTACTTCTATGTGTATTCAGGTGCGTGTTCTTACTCAAAGTTGACTGGAGCGCCCAAAACAAAAGACAATGAATTGACAATGCACAGAAATAAATCACCCAAAAGTGTAGCYTGGGTTGTGCTCTTGGCAACCAACATGTCCACTCCTTCAATGAGAACAGTAATACTATAATAATAATATATCAAACAAATTAACAGAAATGACCATAGCCAAACAAACATTGTAGATGAGAAATGATGGTAATTAACAGTAAATGTACTACTGGTGATACTCGTGTACCATCCCTGCGGCCTCCACAATGGATTAGTCCACTCAGACAGGCATGAATCAGACAGGTGTCTTGTGTGCCATAAAAATATATATATTTGCGACTGCTCGAACAAACAATTGACCAGTTGATTAAATGGGGTCAGCCCTAGGAGACATGCTGTGAAAAACGGGTATATAAACATCTAACACCTTTACTACCCTGATCCCATTTCAGTTCCTCTCCCTCCGTATACTCTGACTGACTAAATCACACCTGCCACACTGTCTGCAGCTGAGATAGAAGGCAAGTGGCTTTGCCAGACCGTGTTAAACTGGCAATTCAATCATCATGATGTTGTGTGTGTGTGTGTGTGTGTGTGTGTGTGTGTGTGTGTGTGTGTGTGTGTGTGTGTGTGTGTGTGTGTGTGTGTGTGTGTGTGTGTGATGTGTGTCATGTGTGTGTCATGTGTCTGCATCTGATTGTGTGTGTCATTTACATTATCTGATCACAGGCATATTTTACACACATCTAAGTGTCACTATAGCCCTTGCTATCAGGCCATTGATTTGATTTCCGTGGTGTTGCTGTGGGTCTCAGTAAGCCACTTTGTCTCCATTATACACATGATGTATGCTGTGTTCATGCAGTATTTCTGCCACTGGCTGAATGGAGGGGGCTTAAAGAGCTTGTCAAATGACATGTTTATTGTCAAACCCAATAAAGAACAAGAAAAACATTGTACAACGCAGTGCCATTATAAGACTACTATTCACTTCACTGTAAGAACACACCTGTAGCATTATATAAAGCACGTGCTCTACTAAGAGGTGGATAAAACAGGATTTACACACATTAAAACAGACACTTATATTCACAATCACATACACACAGATTCATTTGCATGAGCATATGCACAATTAGAACTTTACACACACACACACACACACACACACACACACACACACACACACACACACACACACACACACACACACACACACACACACACACACACACACACACACACACACACACACACACACACACACACACACACACACACACACACACCACACACACACACACACACACACACACACACACACACACACACTCACTCACACAAATACACACACACTCGTGCATTGTGTCCATTGAGGCCACCCCAAGGCCTCACTCCTGCAGGCACAAGTCTGTCTACTCTCATTCTCACACTTGCCACGTGCCCAAACATACACCGCATGGCCTTCAAATTTGTGGATTTGGCTACTTTAGCCACAGCCATTGCTGACAGGTGTATAAATATTGAACACACCGCCATGCAATCTCCATAGACAAACATTGGCAGTAGAATGGCCCTTACTGAAGAGCTCAGTGACTTTCAATGTGGCACCGCCATAGGATGTCACCTTTCCAACAAGTCAGTTAATCTGCCCTGCTAGAGCTGCCACGGACAACTGTAAGTGCTGTTATTGTGAAGTGGAAACGTCTAGGAGCAACAACAGCTCAGTCGCGAAGTGGTAGGCCACACAAGCTCACAGAACGGGACCGCCGTGCGCTAATGCGTGTAGCGAGTAAAAATCATCTGTCCTCGGTTGCAACAGTCACTACCAAGCTCCAAACTCCAAACTCTCTGGAAACAACGTCAGCACAATAACTGTTCGTCTGGAGCTTCATGAAATGGGTTTCCATGGCTGAGCAGCCGCACACAAGCCTAAGATCACCATGCGCAATACCAAGTGTCAGCTGGAGTGGTGTAAAGCTCGCCGCCATTGGACTCTGGAGCAGTGGAAACGTGTTCTCTGGAGTGATGAATCACGCTTCATCATCTGGCAGTCCAATGGACGAATCTGGGTTTGGTGGATGCCAGAGTAACACTACCTGAACCAATGCATAGTGCCAGCTGTAAAGTTTGGTGGAAGAGGAATAATGGTCTGGGGCTGTTTTCATGGTTCGGGCTAGGCCCCTTTGTTATAGTGAAGGGAAATATTTACACTACAGCATACAGTACGATGACATTCTAGACGATTCTGTGCTTCCAACTTTGTGGCAACAGATTGGGGAAGGCCCTTTCCTGTTTCAGCATGACAATGACCCGTGCACAAAGCTAGGTCCATACAGAAATGGTTTGTCAAGATTGGTGTGGAAGAACATAACTGGCCTGCACAGAGCCCTGACCTCCACCCCATTAAACACGTTTGGGATGAATTGGAACGCCGACTCCAAGCCAGGCCTAATCGCCCAACATCAGTGCCCGATCTCACTAATGCTCTTGTGGCTGAATGAAGCAAATCCCCACAGCAATGTTCCAGCATCTAGTGGAAAGCCTTCCTAGAAGAGTGGAGGCTGTTATAGCAGCAAAGGGGAAACCAACTCCATGTTAATTCCCATGATTTTGGAAAGAGAATTTTTTTTTACCCCTGTGTCGTCCTAAATACAACTCAACCAAGCCACACTGCTTCTTGACACAATGCCCACTTAACCCAGAAGCCAGCTGCACCAATGTGTCGGAGGAAACACCTTTCACCTGGTGACCGTGTCAGCGTGCACTGCACACGGCCAGCYACAGGAGTCGCTAGTGCGCGATGGTACAAGGACATCCCTGCCGACCAAACCCTCCCCTAATCCGGACGAGGCTGGGCCAATTGTGCGCATCGCCCCATGGCTCCTCTCCCTGTCTTCCAGCATGTCCTCTCCCTGTCTTCCAGCATGTCCTCTCCCTGTCTTCCAGCATGTCCTCTCCCTGTCTTCCAGCATGTCCTCTCCCTGTCTTCCAGCATGTCATCTCCCTGTCTTCCAGCATTCTCTCCCTGTCTTCCAGCATGTCCTCTCCCTGTTCTCTCCAGCATGTCCTCTCCCTGTCTTCCAGCATGTCCTCTCCCTGTCTTCCAGCAGTCCTCTCCCGTGTCTTCCAGCATGTCCTCTCCCTGTCTTCCAACATGTTCATCTACCTCTCTCCCTGTTTCCAACATGCCTCTCCCTCTCTCCCTGTCTTCCAGCTGTCTCTCCTCTCTCCCTGCTTCCAGCATGTCCTCTCCCTGTCTTCAGCATGTCCTCTCCCTCTTCTCCCATTGTTTCCCAGAGCATTTCTCATCATCCACTCTCCCCTGTCCTAGACCACAGCATCGTCCTCTCCCCGCAATCCCTGTCTCCAGCATCTCCTCTCCCTCGTCTCCCTGTTCCAGCTGCATGTCCTCTCCCGCTCCAAGCATACTCATCTCCCTCTCTCCCTGTTCTTCCAGCATCTGCATAACTCCCTCTTCCCACGTCCCAGCATTCTCTCCTATCCCCCCTCCTCTGTTTCCCAGCATCCTCCTCTCCCCCGCTCCCGTCTTCCAGCATCTCGCTTCTCCCTCTCTCCCGTGTCTCCCAGGCACTCTTGCTCCCCTCTCCCTGTCTTCCGCATGTCCTCTCCCTGTCTTCAGCATGTCCTCTCCCTCCTTCCCCTGTTTCCAGCATCTCCTATCCCTCTCTCCTGTCTCCCGCATCTCCTCTCCCCCGCTCCTGTCTTCCAGCCATCCCCTCTCCCTTCTCCCTGAGCTTCACATGTTCCTCTCCCTTCTCCAGATCTCAGTCTCCCTCTCTCCCTGTCTCCGCATTCTCTCCTCTTCCCCTGTTTCCCAGCATCTCCTATCCCTCTCTCCCTGTTCCCGCATCTCCTCTCCCCGCTCCCTGTCTTCCAGCATCTCATCTCCCTCTCCCTGTCTCCCAGCATCTTCCTCTCCCTCTCTCCCTGTCCCGCATCCCCTCCCTGTCTCCCAGATCTCTTCTCCCTGTCTCCCCGGCCATCTCACTCTCCCTGCTTCCCAGCATCTCCTCTCCCTCTCTCCCTGTATTTCAGCATCTCCTCTCCATCGTCTCCAGATATCCTCTCCCTGTCTTTCAGGCCATCTCCTTCCCTGTCTTCTCAGCATTCTACTCTGCCTATCTCCCAGTATCTACCCCCTGTCTCCCAGCATCTCCTCTCCCTGTTTCACAGCATCTCCTTTCCCTGTCTCCCTTTCTCTTTAGCATCTCCTCCCCTGTCTTTCAGCAATTTCTCTCCCTGCTGCCAGTCTCCCTCCCGTCTCCATATCTCCTTCCTTGACACCCTGTCTTTCAGCATCTCATCTCCTGCTCTTCAGCATCTCCTACCCTGTCTCCAGCATCTCATCTCCTGTCTACCAGCATCTCATCTCCCTGTCTCCTGTTTACCAGCATCTCCTCTCCCTGTCTCCCTATCTCACAGCCTCTCCTATCCCTATCTCCCAACATCTCCTCTCCAGTCTCCCTGTTTACCAGCATTCCTCTCCCTTCTCCCTGTCCTACCAGCATCTCCTCCTCTGTGTCTCCCTGATTACCGCATCTGCCTCCCTGTCTCCCTATCTCACAGCCTCTCCTATCCCTATCTCCCAACATCTCCTCTCCCAGTCTCCCTGTTTACCAGCATCTCCTCTCCCTGTCTCCCAGCATCTCCTCTCTGTGTCTCCCTGTTTACCAGCATCTCCTCTCCCTGTATAGCTGTCTTCTAGCATCTCCCCTCCCTGTTTCCCAGCATTTCCTTTCCCTGTCTTCCTGTCTCCCAGCATCTCCTCTCCCTGTCTCCCAGTATCTCCTCTCTCTATCTCCCTGTCTCCCTGTTTATCAGCATCTCCTCTCCCTGTCTAGCTGTCACCCAGCATCTCCCCTCCCTGTCTCCCAGCATGTCCTTTCCCTGTCTCCCTGTCTCCCAGCATCTCCTCTCCCTGTCTACCTGTCTCCCAGCATCTTCTCTCCCTGTCTCCCAGCATTTCCTCTCCCTGTCTACCTGTCTTCCAGCATCTTCTCTCCCTGTCTCCCAGCATCTCCTCTCCCAGTCTACCTGTCTCACAGCATCTTCTCTCCCTGTCCACTAGCGTCTCCTCTTCCTGTTTCCTGTCTCACAGCATCTCATCTCCCTGTCTTCCTGTCGCCCAGCATCTCCTCTCCCTGTCTCATTGCCACTCCAATTTAACTTGCATTATTAGCATGACAATGTTAAATGCAGTGTTACCAAAGCAATTAACAAGTATTCATATAATCAAGGTAATCACATCATATTTCAGCTGATTATTACATCATGACAATTAAATAATTATCTTCTACTTTTGAGAAACGATTCCCCCCCCTCCCTCCCTCTGTCTATCTCTTGTTTCCGCTACCATCCCTCCCTCCCTCCATCTGTCTATCTCTCGTTTCAGCTACCATTCCTCTCGACTACCCTTCCCTCCTTCTCCTTCACCTCCTCATTCACAACTCCTCATGCGCCACCATCTCTCTCCTCCTCCTCCCTCTCTCTTTCTCGGCTCCACTCCTCTCTCTTGCCCATCACTTTGCCAGGCTGTAAATCTAATCTGGTTGATTGCTGATTGGTGCTCAGCTGGTGAGGCCTTGGCTGCCGTTTAAGCCCTGACGTTAATTGTCCATTGCCGTGGAGACTGGAGAGGAGGAGAAAGGAGGGGCTGGCGGGAATGGCTTTTATGGAATTAGATGGAAATCATCACGGAAAAACCTGTTCCATGAACCTTATTATCCCCAGGCACGGCCACAGCTTAGTGTCATCACCTCGTCTGTTAGCCCAAATTAACCTCTTGGCCAAGAGCATTCCTCAGAATAAGGACCGGGAAAATGCCAGAATTCCTGTAGCCGTTCCAAGGAGGCATACAGGTGTTTTCATTGCGTGGTAGCATAACAATGCACTTAAGAATGCTAGTATGATACAAATATACATAACATGCTAGCATTTAATAATGGTAACAATGGATTTGATGCATGAGGCTGTGTTTATGTATGAAATGCACAGCTGGATTCTGATTTTCTGACTATGACAAGCTAACGGTTCCCATGGGCTGGGATTGGACAGGGGGGGTTGTGTAAGGATGTGGGCATTTCTGGATGGGAAGCAGTGTGAATGTGTGTGTGCCCAAGTGTGCGTGTCTATCCCCTAATCCTAATGTGGGTTTGTTAGGTCCTTTCTTCGTCCTCTGGTTCTGGAAGAAGAACCCCACTGTCTCCTCTCTTCAGCTGTCAATCTTCTAAGAGGGGATGGCGGCATCTCCCCTTCATATTCCTGTAATAAACCTGAATAAAGACCGGCTCACAAACATAGTGGGGGGGGGATTCTATTTCAGACAGAGCGGGTGGAACAAGACATTATTTTTCCCACCAAACATAGACAGAAAGAGAGAGATTCATTTTTATTGTTTATTTCACTTTTGTATATTATCTACTTCACTTGCTTTGGCAATGTTAACATAAAAGGAGAAGAGATCAAAGTACCAGCTGAGTAAAATCGTTCAAGACGGCAGTAGCTTATTATATCACAGTGAAGCCAGGGCTCGTGAAGTGGACACTTTGCGATAAATCGAAAGTGGACGATCTGAGCTTGCCGTCGCTGGTCATTCGAGAAACAAGCGCCCCTGGGCTGTAGTTACGGCTCACAACATCGCTTCCATTCGTCTGTGCTATTCATATTTGTGTAATGGTTGGGGCGATCTCGCCTGTCATGTCCAGAGTATCCTTGGTAGGCGACGGCCTCGAGAGTACCGTGGCTGAGAAGTGACTGTCATCGGTTCCCGAGTACCATGTGCTCGCCGACATACTACGAGACAGGCAGATCTACACAGACACCGACGGACAGGTCGTTGTACCATAGCGATGTGGAGGTCTCCTTCTGCACGGTGCATGGAGTGCACCTCTGGGTCAGAAGCTCCTGTCGACTGCCTGCTGTGGTCCTCGCTACATCCCGCGCACGCAGCACTGTGGCAAGAGCCTCGCCAATATAGAATAACAGTCCGCGAGCTTCACACGTGAGTGCCATGAGCGTGCACTTGTGCTAGCGGTTCAAGACGTAACTGAGTGCTGGCGTCTCCATCTACGCTGTAATCACTGTCGGTCCGACCTATCCTTTACGATCTAGTGCTTGCGCGCAATTTGACTCCCGCGGAGTTCATCTGTGGGCCGTTGTCCGTGTCTCTCCAGAGGTCGTGCAAGCTGTGCGCTGCAGTCGACGTCCTTGTCGTCAGTTTCTCGCCATGACAGAGCAGCATTCCTCTGTATCGTGCTGCTCACAAACCTCTCCGTTCTGTCACGATGTCATCTTGTGTCACAGTGCTCCTGATATTGTCTTATGCGCGCCTGCAACAGTAGGTCTTCTTCCTCCTCCCCCCTCGTAACACAGTAAATGCGACGAAAATAGAGTCGAGAGTGGCGCTCAGCTATTATTTATAACAATGTACAGATCACGAAGGACATGCGCAGTTCCGGGGACGTGCACGCCACACTACACCACTAACTACGAGCAGCATGCGAGGCAGCGAAAGTACACGACAGTCACACGCAGCGAGAGAGGATTTGCACACAAGCTATCACACATCCGGACGTGCTGGGACGTTCGTGTGCATGGATTGATGATTTCCTTCGTTGCCACAACACACACACACACACCACACACACTACACCCACACAACACACAGGCCAGAGGTCCCTCCTCGAGTGCGCCAGGAGCGCTCGGGTGAATGTGGGGGTATTGTCAGGTCGCTATCGAGCATCGATCATCACAATGTCTTGTCCTGTGCCCCGCTGCTGTCTAATTAGGGTCTTTCCCTCTTTCTCTCTCTCTCTCTCCCCTCCTCCCATCCTCTCCAACCCACGCTCCTCCCTCATTTCGTCACGCACTTACACGCGAGCACCACAGCTGTTCCATCACAGATGCGCTCGTTCTGATCTCACGACAACGGTGCAGTAATACTCATGTGAGTACATACAACCGCCAGTAGTCTCGTGTGCGACGCCTCAATGATCGACGACGTCCCTATTTGCGTCTACTCTAGTTGGCACGTCGCCAATCGCTTGTGGTGCGGAGCTCTCAACATCGTAGTCTAGATGTTCCGCTATTGATACGGTAGGCGCCGTGCATACCAGCCCTGAGTACTCGAATTCTTGCTGCGGCTACTTACGACGACCCACTGGCGTAGCATGCTTGAGCACTGCTGCTGTCGCCATTCAAGTCTCCTACGGCCTCAGCTATGCTCTTCTCTTCGCTCGATACACTGTCGACCTGCAGCCTCCGTGTCCTCGCGCTTTGTCTCCAGCTTCGTTCCTCTCTTCTCTCTGTCTCCTATTGATCGAGATGTGATTCACATTGTATCTTGCTCCCTGGACTTTCTAACGCAATGTCCTGTATCTCACCTCACACTTCAGCGGAGAATCATATCTTCAAATGCAATTTAAAATTAAGGGGTTTATCGGTCAAATGGGAAAACATATTTTACATTGCCAAAGAGCAAATCTCTTTTTCTCTCGCTCCCTCTCTCTCGCTCTCTTCTCTCTCTCCTCCCTCTCTCTCTCTCTCTCTCATCTCTCTCTCTCTCCTCTCTCTCGCTCTTCTCTCTCCTCTCTCTCTCTCTCTCTCTCTTCTCTCGTCTCGTCTCTCTGCTCTCCCCTCTCTCATTCTCTCGGTCTCTCGCATTCTCTCGGTCTCGCTCGCCGCTGTGGAGTGTGTGGGTGTGTGTTGAGTCAGTCAGGCATACAGATGGCTGAGTGACATGTAGGGCTGATCCGAGGGCAGGACTTAGGACCCAGGGGTAATATGATAGTGTTCCCTTGGCCGATCCCGACGGAACGGGACGCGCTCTGTCATTACCATGTGGTGGCGGCAGCTCGCTGGTCCAACCCAGAGCAAAAAACAACCCACTGCATGTGTGTGTGAATGCGCGTGGTAGCACTGGTCAGAAACGTAACATTCTCAAACGCCACGTCCCGAACACACAACACATGACAGCACACATCCTGATGTTTATTTTACCCTGGTTTACCAAGAAATGGAACTAGGACTTTATGAATTCCTTCCAAGAGAAGATTGCTGTTCTTTTTGAGGTTTCTTAACTTCAGAGTAGGCAGATGCCTGGGTTCCTGACTCTTTACATTATTGGCCCTGGATGGCTAATTTTATGAATGATGTTGGTGGGTATACAGAGATCAATGTGAAACTAAAGGAACTGAAGCTCTTCTAACCACCACCCCACCACCACAACCAACCCCCACCACATACACAAACAGACTTTGTCTTAATCTAACTTCGGACCCCCAGTCTCCCATCCTCTTTGTTCGGTCGTTCTAGGAACCGCCCCTAGGAGGAATGTTCCTTCTTCTGAAACGAGCTCGCATCGCCTCCCAGTGCTTGTTTTATGTCCTGCTTACCCACACAGCAATACACACACACACACACACGCCGGACCCACAAACTCCCGGTTGTGGCCCCTGTGAGGAATGCCCCCCATCTCCCTAGTTTCTTAGACCCCCTGTCCCGCATTGGTTTACCTCAAGTCTCTCTCTCTTTTCTCCTGCTGGCCTCCTCTTTCAGAGTTAATGTTATATGGCTGTCATGAGTCGACTTAGAGAACAGACTGTCTCCAGGGAAGATGGACTGGAAGAGAGTGTCTCCCTCCCCTCCCTCCCCCCTCCCCCTCCCTCCCTCCCTCCTCCCTCCCTCCCCCTCCCTCCCTCCCTCCCCTCCCTCCCTCCCTCCTCTCTATCTGTCTCTGTCTCTGTCCATCTCATCTGAAGTTCACTCTCGTGTCACTCTCTCCCTCCCTCTCCCTCCCCCTCTCCTTCTCCTCCCCTCCCTCCCTCTCTCTCGCTCCTCCTCCCCTCTCCTCCCTCCCTCTCTTCCTCCCCTCTCTCTTCACCTCCCCCCTCTCTCCTCTCCTCCCCTCTCTCCTCCTCTCCCTCTCTCTCCTCCCCCCTCCCTCCTCTCTCGCCTCCCTCCCTCTCCCTCTCCTCCCCCTCTCTTCTCTCCTCCCCCGCTCTCCCCTCCCTCTCTCTCCCTCCCTCCTCCCTCACCTCCCCCCTCTCTCTCCTCCCCCTCTCTCCCCTCCCTCTCTCCCCTCCCTCTTCTCCCCCTCTCTCTCCCTCCCCTCCTCTCCCCCCTCTCCCCCTCCTCTCTCCCTCCGTCCTTCTCTCTCGCTCTCTCCCTCCCCTCTCTCCTTCCCCTCTTCTCTCTCCTCTCCCTCCCTCTCCTCCCTCCCTCTCTCTCCCCTCCCCCCCTCTCCCCCCCCCTCTCTCCCTCCCTCTCTCTCCCTCCCCTCCCCTCTCCCCCTCTCTTCCCCTCCCCTCCCTCCTCTGCTCTCTCGCTCTCCCTCCCCCTCCTTCCTTCCCCCCCTCTCTCGCTCCCTCCCCTCTTCTCTCCTCCCTCTCCCTCCCTCGCTCTCCCTCTCTCTCCCTCCCCTCTCTCCCCCCCCTCTCTCTCCCTCCCCCTCGATCTCCCCTCTCTCTCCCCCCCTCTCTCCCCTCCATTCTCTCCTCCTCCTCTCTCCTCCCCTCCTCTCTCTCCCTCCTCTCTCTCCCCTCTCCTCCCCCCTTCCTCCTCTCTCTCCCTCGAGGTTCTGAAAGGTTTGGTGTGTCACCACTAACGACTGAAACCCATCCTGCTCCCAGTTCCATATCTAGCTGGGGGTGGTTGTGTTCTATTCTGTCCGTGTTGGCACACTGTGGCTACCTCTCTCCGCCACAACCCTCCCCCATATGTCGTAGCTTCTAGAAGTTTCTTCTCTCTATCACTCCATCTCTCTCTCCTCTCCTCTCATCTCCTCTCTCTCTCTCTCTTCTCTCTCCTCTCCTCTCTCTCTCCCTCTCTCCTCTCTCTTTCTCTCTCGCTCTCGCTCTCACATTCATCAATTCAATTCAAGGAGGTCTTGATTTTCCATTGGAAACAT
>NC_036862.1:34304442-34307960 GCF_002910315.2 Salvelinus sp. IW2-2015
TGACAGGCTTGAGAACTGGTAGACTATTACCAAACCACACGACACACACCACACACACACCCCCACACACACACACACACACACACACACACACACACACACACACACACACACACACACACACACACACACACACACACACCACACACACACACACACACACACACACACACACACACAGATGGCCCTGTTCTGTCTCAGGTAACGGTGAGTAACAGTGAGTATTATAGCAGGCTCTGTTGAGCCATTATCCTCTGGTCTTTAGTGAATCTCCAAGTGTGTTGTAGTCTCACCCAGCGGCGTTGTCAGGACATTGAATGCCTGACAAAGGAGTTGAGCAGACATAAGTAAAGCTGGACTCTGTCAGAGCAGACTGAGAGAAGACAGAACTGCACAGCCCTGGAGACCTTGGCAACAGAAAAAGTTTCACAGCAGAAAGCTGAGGGCAGAAAGTTGTTAACCTGAGGAAAGTGAGATGGAACAGGAAAGAGTACAGTCTATAGGGAGCGAGGGGTGGAGGGAGAGAGAGAAAGCGCAGGACAGAGTTTAGAAGAGGGATACACCAGCAGAAGAGACCTGCATCATTGTCCTTTACTGTGTAGTCTAGTCTCTGTATGAGAAACAYATCCGACTACATCACTTCATAGCCACTATATAGGGTCCTACCAAGGAAACTGCCAACAAGCGCACAACCATTACACAAATAAAACAACCGAACAAGCAAACACTCAATCCAATCCAACCATTTAAGTGTCCATTCAAAGAGCCACTGCTTCATCTGATAAACTCTCCAGTCTGAACGATTTACTCAGAGTACTTCTGAAGGTCACTAGCTCTTCAGACAAGAATTCTAAAGAGACGGCAGCCATTTTAAGAACATACTTCATGTTCTCTCTGTTTGCTGCTCTGAAATGTAATCATAGCTGAAGATTTACAAATTAATAACTGACAACATACACTAAAGCATGAGCGGATGCGTTGCTTTGTTCAATCATAATCGTTTCTGGGGGATGCTTACATTTGTCCTGTTGCACACAAATGTGTTTATTGCATATGCCAACGCCCCCTGAGACACCCACAGGAAATGAGGTCATCCCTGTGGCAATTAAGATGAAGTGCCTTGCTCAAAGGCACAGCAACAGATGTTTCACCTTGACGGCTTCAGTACTCAAACCAGTGACCTTTCAGTTACTGTCCCAAAGCTCTAACCACAAGGCTACCTGCCGCTCCAATTACTAAGCTCAATTAACGATCGCTATTGGCAGCAGCAAGCAGCAAAGGACCATTTAGGCTACTTTATTATTTCATTGTTCCATTTTCTAGTGATGCACTACGCTTCTTCTAAGTGTATAATGACTATATTTTCCTACATCACGTACAGGTAAGAAGTGAAGTGATTAAAAAACGAAACCTCCTGTGAAGTAAGAGGGAAGAGATGTGTGAGTGCAGGAGAGGAGAGATAAGAATCACCGAGGCAGCTTTATGAGGGGGTGAAACCAAACAAAATGCCTGCCTTCACTAAAGATAACTTAGTCTGGGATAAGGAAGGGCTGATGGGATACAAATTATTTTTAAATCAAATCAAATGGTTTTGGTCGTGTACACATATTTAGCAGATGTTATCGCGGCTTAGGCGAAATGCTTAGTTTGCTAACTCCAACAGTGTAGTAATATCTGACAATACAAAACAATACACACAAATCATGTAAAAATAGAGTGATATTAGAATGAGCAATGTCAGAGTCCGGAATATACTGTCAAATTTTATATATATATATATATATATATATATATATATATATATATATATATATATATATATATATATATATATATATATATATAAAGGGTCCGAGCTTTAGAGAACTTGAAAGGATCTGGGAGAACCAGGCTTCTGATACGTGGACCATTTGGGTATAGAGACCGCCATCCTTCAGTGCTGCTAGCACCACAAGGCTGATCATGGTTGCACAAACTTACTTTTGTTGTCACTAACTGAGCAAACTCAACAGGAAGTTCTTCAGGTTATATTAGATCTGTAGTGTTAGTACTTTCTTAGCAAACAACAGGTGGGTATCTAAACTTAGGATAAGTCACATTCAAATTTCCATTATGATTGTTCCCTGCTTTCTCCCTGTCAGGATATACTCAAGAACTATATATGTAGCATCCAACTACAATAAGTCAAAATTCTCATTGTACCATAATAAATAATCATACAATTCTGGGTTATTTTCTTTCTGGATATGTGAGATAACCAATGCTTTTATTAACGAATATCCCATCTGTCTCTCGAAATGTCACAGTTGTTAACAATTGTCTCCAACCCAGCAATTGTTATCTGAAACATAAAAATTAACATTTCCAAACTGAATTTCCCTCAGTCTACATGCTTTTTAGGTAGGCGAAAAACCTGCAAAATCGGCAGTGTATCAAATACCTGTTCTCCCATGTTACTCCCCGAACTGATATGTATAATATGATGGTGTGTATAGACATTATGGGCAGTAGTTATAATGTTTAAAATTTGATAGTAGTCTATAATATACATTGAAGTTCGGAAAGTTTACATACACTTGGATGGAGACATAAAACTCGTTTTTCAAACCCGCTCCCAGACTATTTCTTGTTAACAAAAGCTATAGTTTTTGGCAAGTCGGTTTAGGACATCTACTTTGTCCATAAAGCAAGTAATTTTTTTCCAACAATTGTTTACAGACAGAATTTTTTCACTTATAATTCACTGTATCACAATTCCAGTGGGTCAGAAGTTTACATACACTAAGTTGACTGAGCCTTTAAAACAGCTTCTAAAATTCCAGAAAATTATGTCATGCTCTTTAGAAGCTTCTGATAGGTCTAATATGACATAGATTTGAGTCAATTGGAGGTGTACGTGTGGATGTATTTCAAGGCAACCTTCAAACTAAGTGCATCTTGGGTGCATCATGGGGAATCAAAAAGAATACAGCCAAGAACCACAGAAAAAAAATTGTAGAACCCTCCACAAGTCTGGTTCATCCTTGGGAGCAATTTCCAACGCCTAAAGGTACCAACACAAGTCCACGATCAACGTACACAATAGTAAAACCCATGGGCACACACGTAGCCGTCATACTGCTCAGGAAAGAGACGCGTTCGGTCTCCTAGAGATGAACGTACTTCGGTGCGAAAAGTGCAAATCAATCCCAGAAACAACAGCGAAGGACCTTGTGAAGATGCTGGAGGAAACAGGTACAAAAGTATCTATTTCCACAGTAAAATGAGTCCTATGTCGACATAACCTGAAAGGCCGCTCAGCAAGGAAGAAGCCACTGCTCCAAAACCGCCATAAAAAAGCCCGACTACGGTTTGCAACTGCACATGGGGACAAAGATCGTACTTTTTGGAGAAATGTCCTCTGGTCTGATGAAACAAAAATATAACTGTTTGCCCATGATGACCATCGTTTGTTTGGAGGAAAAAGGGGGATGCTTACAAGCGCGAAGAACACCATCCCAACCGTGAAGCACGGGGGT
>NC_036862.1:34308895-34316286 GCF_002910315.2 Salvelinus sp. IW2-2015
GGCAGCATCATGTTGTGGGGGTGCTTTGCTGCAGGAGGGACTGGTGCACTTCACAAAATAGATGGCATCATGAGGGAGGAAAATTATGTGGATATTTTGAAGCAACATCTCAAGACATCAGTCAGGAAGTTAAAGCTTGGTCACAAATGGGTCTTCCAAATGGACAATGACCCCAAGCATACTTCCAAAGTTGTGCCAAAATGGCTTAAGGACAACAAAGTCAAGGTATTGGAGTGGCCATCACAAACCCCTGACCTCCATCCTATAGAAAATGTGTGGGCATAACTGAAAAAGCGTGTGCGAGCAAGGAGGCCTACAAACCTGACTCAGTTACACCAGCTTTGTCAGGAGGAATGGGCCAGAATTCACCCAACTTATTGTGGGAAGCTTGTGGAAGGCTACCCAAAATGTTTGACCCAAGTTAAACAATTTAAAGGCAATACTACCAAATACTAATTGACTGTATGTAAACTTCTGACCCACTGGGAATGTGATGAAAGAAATGAAAGCTGAAATATATAATTCTCTCTGCTATTATTCTGACATTTCACATTCTTAAAATAAAGTGGTGATCCTAATTGACCTAAGACAGGGAATTTTTACTAGGATTAAATGTCAGGACTTGTGAAAAACTGAGTTTAAATGTATGTGTATGTAAACTTCCGAACTTCAACTGTATATAATAGGACAGGCCTTGACTAGAATAAAGCATATACATATGAAGTGGGTAAAACAGTATGTAAACATTATTAAATTTGATTTGAAGTGTTGAAATGACAATGTAGGTAGAGCTGAGTACCGGGTGGTAGCCAGCTAGTAACAGTGGCTAAAGTCCAGGGTTGAGTACTGGGTGGAGTCCAGCTAGTGATGACTATTTAACAGTCTAATGGCCTGGAGATAGAAGCTGTTTTTCAGTCAACGGGCCGTGGCTCGGGTGGCTGAGGTCCTTAATGATCTTATTGGCCTTCCTGTGACACCGGATGCTGTAGATGTCCTGGAGGGCAGGCAGTGTGCTCCCGGTGATGCATTGGGCTGACCGCAACACCCTTTGCAGAGCCCTGCGGTTGTGGACGGTGCAGTTGTCGTACCAGGCGGTAATACAGCCCGACAGCGTAATGCGATTGCTTTATCCATGGATCTGTTGGGGCAGTATGCAAATTGTAGTGGGGTAAGGTGGAGGTGATATGATCCTTAACTAGCCTCTCGAAGCACTTCATGATGACAGAAGTGAGTGCTATGAGGCGATTGTCATTTAGTTCAGTAACCTTCACTTTCTTGGGTATAGGAACAATGGTGGACATCTTGAAGCAAGTCGGGACAACAGACTGGGATAGGGAGAGAATTGAATATGTTCGTAAACACTCCAACCAGCTGGTCTGCACATGCTCTGAGGAAGCTGTTAGGGATTCCGTTTGGGCCGGCAGCCTTGCGAGGGTTAATACGTTTAAATGTCTTACTCACGTTGGCCATGGAGAACGAGAGCTCACAGTCCTCATGCCGCGTCGGTGGCAATGTCTTTTCCTCGAAGCGGATGAAGAAGGTGTTTTGCTTGTCTGGGAACAAGGCATCGCTATCCACGACGTGGCTGGTTTTCCCGTCATAACCCATGATTGCCTGGAGTCCCTGCCACATACGTTTCGTGTCTGAGCAGTTGAATTGCGACTCYACTTTGTCTTTGTACTCACGTTTTGTCTTTTTGATTGGCTTACGGAGGGCATAGCTGGACTGTTTGTATTCGTTCATGTACCCAGTCACCTTCGAGCTTTCAGTTTTGCACAAATGCTGCCATCTATCTACTTTTTGGGGTTTGGATAAGTTGTAATCGTCACAGTGGGAACAAAATCCTCTATGCTCTTCCTGATGAACGCAGTCACCTAATCAGTGTATACGTTAATGTTATTCTCAGAGCAACCTGGAAGTTATCCCAAACTGTGTGATCAAAACAATCTTGAAGCATAGATTCCAATTGGTCAGACCAACGTTGAACAGTCCTTACCATGGGAACTTCCTGTTTAAGTTKCTGCCCATAGGAAGGGAGGAGCAGAATAGAGGCATGATCTGATTTGCCAAAGGGAGGGCGGGGGAGGGCCTTGTAGCCATCCTGGAAGGGTGAGTAGTGCAGGCGATGTGTTGATTAAACTTTGATCGAGTTTTCCTCAGATTTGCTTTATTAAAGTCCCCAGACACATTTTTACAACTGACCAGGTATCCCCCTTTCCCCTTTCCCAGCTTCCCAGCCTCAGGATATGCAGTTTCTAGTTTGCACAAAGTCCAGTGTAGTTCGGCAGGCAGCCTAGCGGTTAATAGCGAAAGGTCGCTGGTTTGAATCCCTGAGGCAGCAAGGTGGAAAACATCAGCACTTCTGCTCTTGAGCAAGGCAGTTAACCCCCAACAACAACTGCTCCCTCAGTCCTGATGACGTGGAAGTCAATTAAGGCAGCCCCCGGCACAACTCTGATTCAGAGGGGTTGGGTAAAATGCGGAAGACACATTTCAGTTGAATGCATTCAGTGACTAGGTATCCCCTTCCCTTCCTTATGAGTCATGAGGGTGTGACATTAGTGCCAGTACGACCTGGCACAGAGAAACACAGCAGGCAGAGGTAAGGGTAAACCCAGAATATTTACTTAAGGTCCAACCACAGGAGGCAGTGTGGCCCTGGCACAGAGAAACACAGCAGGCAGAGGTAAGGGTACATCCAGAATATTTAATTAAGGTCTTCATAGCAAAACAACAAAGCAAGGGCACACGAGAACACTGAACAAAACATGAGACCTGAGCAACTGGCCCAGTCCACAGAGGATCCTAAATAGTCATCCAGCAGGTGATCCCAATAAGCCCAATCAGGGTCACCGGGATACTAGAAGTAACCCAAAGGTGCTCTCCAGTGACAACGTCAGGTAGTACACTCAAGGGCGAAAACCTGACCTGTGACAGAGGGGGCTTGAGGGGGAATACACACGACATGACGATGACCAAAGAGAATTCTCTCGGGAGGTAATGCGGTCGGCATTTTAAAGTGAGGTATTCCAAATCGGGAGAACAAAAGGACTTGAGTTCCTGTACGTTACCACAATCACACCAGGAGTAGTTAAACATGATTTTCTGTTGATTTGCTTCTCCTCCAGTCCTTGTGATTTCAATAAATATTTCTGTTCTTCTAGAAGTTCTTATCAAAGATCTTTCTTGTTGGTTTGATCTTGTGACTGTCATTCGATGTAGACTTCTGGATCTGTTTTGTTATATGATTATGTTTTTGTTGTTTGCATCTCACTGAAAACACAAACACAGACTGTCTGAAGAGAGGAATATTAGTTATTAGAATAATATCTTTCTTTTGTATTCCCTCTCTCTCTGTCTTTCCCTCTCTCTGTCTTTCTCTCTCTCTCTGTCTTTCTCTCTCTCTGTCTTTCTCTCTCTCTCTGTCTTTCTCTCTCTCTCTGTCTTTCTCTCTCTCTCTGTCTTTCTCTCTCTCTCTGTCTTTCTCTCTCACACACACACACCACACACACACACACACACACACACACACACAACACACACACACACACACACACACACAACACACACACACACACACACACACACACAGAACTCTGCAGAGGGCCTTGTTCATGTCTCTCAGATAACAGTAAGATAAGTGAGTATTATATGCAGGCTCTGTTGAGCTCATTATCCTGGTCTATTAGTGAATCTCGCATGTGTGTGTGAAGTCTCACACAACAGCAGCCCACAGCACGGTAGGGTCATTACACTGCTGGGTTAGACCAGCACTGGTACCTTGTCTCTCCCTCAGTCTCCTAAATCTCATTCTCTCTGTCCTCTCTTTCTGTCTCTGTTTTCTCATTTCTCTGTCTTTCCTCTCTTCTGTCCATCTTCTCTTCACACTTTTTATTGTTACTCTCTCTCTCTGTCTGTTTTTGTCTCTCTCTCTCTCCTGTTTTTTCTCTCTGTCTCTGTCTCGTCTCTCCTGTGTTCTCCTCTCTGTCTCTGTGTGTTTGTCTCTGTCAATCTCTCGCCTCTCCTCTTGCTCTTTCTGTGTTTCTCTCTCTGTCTCTGTCTCTCTCTCTCTTTCTCTCTCTCTGTGTTTCTCTCTCTGTCTCTGTCTCTCTCTCTCAATCTGTCTCTCTCGCTCACTCTCTTCTCCTCTTTCTCCTCTGTGTTACTCTGTCTCTTGTTTCTCTCTCTCTTTTTCTCTCCTGTGTTCCTCTCTCTCTTTCTCTTTCTATCTCTCTATATCCCTCTGTTTACTCTCTCTGTCTGTGTCTCTGTCTCTCTGTCCCTGTGTCTCTCTCTCTCTCTCTCTCTCTCTCTTTCTATCTCTCTCTATCTCTCTCTCTCTGTGTTCTCTCTGTCCCTGTCTCTCTCTCTCTCTCTCTCTCTCTCTTTCTCGCTCTCGCTCTCGCTCCCTCTCTCTCTTTCTCTCTCTTCTCTCTCACATTGCCAAGCAAGTGAAGTAGATAATAAACAAAAGTGAAATAAAAATGAACAGTAAACATTACACTCACGAAGTTCCAAAATAATAAAGACATTACAAATGTCATACTATGTCTATTTACAGTGTTGTAATGATGTGCAAATGGTTAAAGTACAAAAGGGAAGATAAATAAACTAAAATAACGGTTGTATTTACAATGGTGTTTGTTCTCACTGGTTGACCTTTTCTTGTGGCAGACAGGTCACAAATCGTGCTGCTGTGATGCACACTGTGGTATTTCACCCTATAGATTGGGAGTTTATCTAAAAAATTGGATTTGTGTTTTCGAATTCTTGAATCTCCTCTCTCTTGGGTTTCTCTCTCTGTGTTTTCCTCTCCATCATGTCTCTGTCTCCCTATCTCTCTGTGTTTCTCTCTATGTCTCTGTTCTCTCTCTCTGTGTTTTCTCTATGTCTCTGCTCTCTCTCTCTGTGTTTCTATCCTAGTCTGTCTCTCTCTCCTCTGTTCCGTGTTTCTCTTATGTATCTGTCTCTTCTCTCTCTGTGTTCTTTCTCTGCTGGTTTTCTCTTCTCTTTCCTCTGTCCTCTTTCTATCTCTCTCTTTCCTCTCTCTCTGGGTTTCTCTCTCTGTCTCTGTCTCTTTCTATCTCTCTCTTTCTCTCTCTCGGGTTCTCTCTCTGTCCTCTGTCTCTTTCTATCCTCTCGCTTTCTCTCTCTCTCTGGGTTTCTTCTCTCTCTGCCTCTGTCTCTTTTCTATTCTATCCTCTCTTTCCTCTCTCTCTGGGTTTTCCTCCTCTGTCTCTGTCTCTCTCTATATCTCTCTTTCTCTCTCTCTCTGGGTTCTCTCTCTGTCTCTGTTCTCTTTCTATCTCTCTCTTCCTCTCCTCTGGTTTTCTCTCTCTGTCCTCTGTCTCTTTCTTCTCTCTCTCTCTCTCTCTCTCTGTTTCTCTCTCTGTCTCTGTCTCTTTCTTCTCTCTCTTTCTCTCTCTTGTTTCTCTCTCTGTCTCTGTCTCTCTTTCTTCTCTCTCTTTCTCTCTTTCTGTTCTCTCTGCTCTCTCTTCTAACTCTCTCTCCTTTCTCTCTCTCTGGTTTCTCTCTCTGTCTCTGTCTCTTTCCTCCTATCTCTCTCTTTTTCTCTCCTCCTCTGGTTTTCTCTATCTGTCTCTGTCTTTATCTCTCTCTTTCTCTCTCTCTGGGTTTCTCTCTGTCTCTGTCTCTTCTTCTCTCTCTCTTTCTCTCTCCTCTGGTTCTCTCTCGTCTCTTGTCTCTTCTCTATCTCTCTCGTTCTCTCTCTCTCTGTTTTCTCTCTCTGTCTCTTTCTATCTCTCTCTTTTTTCCCTCTCTCTCTGTTTCTCCTTCCCTCTCTGTCTTCTGTCTCTCTTCTTCTCTCTCTTTCTCTCTCTCCTCTGGGTTCTTCTCTGTCTCTTGTCTTTCCTTCTCTCTCTCTTTTCTCTCTCTCTGTTTCTCTCTCTGTCTCTCTCTTCCTCTTCTTCTCTTCTTTCTTCTACTCTCTCTGGTTTCTCTCTCTGTCTCTGTCTCTTTCTATCTCTCTCTTTCTCTCTCTCTGGGTTTTCTCCCCATCTCGTCTCTGTCTTTCTCTTCTCTCTCGTCTTTCTCTCTCTCTCTGGGTTTCTCTCTCTGTCTCTGTCTCTTTCTATCTCTCTCTTTCTCTCTCTCTCTCCGCTCGGTCTCTTTCTATCTCTCTTTCTACTCTTCTCTGGGGTTTCTCTCTCTGTCTCTGCTCTTTCTATATCTCTCTTTCCTCTCTCTGGGTTCTCCTCTCTGTCTCGGTCTCTTTCTATCTCTTCTTTCTCTCTCCTTGCTTGGTTTCTCTCTCTCGATCCTGTCTCTTTCTTTATCTTTCTCTCTTTCTCTCTCTCTGGGGTTCTCTCTCTGTTCTCTGTCTCTTTCTATCCTCTCTCTCTCTCTCTCTGGTTCTTCTCTTGTTCTCGGTCTATCTCTCTCTTCTCTTCTCTGGGTTCTCTTCTTCATCCTCTTCCCTTTCTTCTCTCTCTTTCCTCTTCTGGGTTTTCTCTCTCGTCTCTCTCTTTCTACATCTCCTCTTGTCTTCTCTCTGGTCTCTCTCTGTTTCTCTCTTCTTTCTTTCTCTTCGTTCTCTATGTCCTTCTCTTCTCTATCTCTCGTTCTCTCTCTCTTTGGGTCTTCCTTTGGTTTCTGGTTCTCATGTCTCTTCTTCTATCCTCCTCCTTTCTCTCTCTCTGGGGTTTCTCTCTCTGTCTCTGGTCTTCTTTCTATCTTCTCTTCTCTCTTCTACTCTGGGGTTCTCTCTCCTGTTCTCTTTTCTATCTCTCTGCTTTCTCCTCTGGGTTTCTCTCTCTGTCTCTGTCTCTTTCTATTCTCTCTCTTTCTCTCTTTCGGTTTCTTGTCTTCTCTGCTTTCTATCCTCTTCTTTCTCCCTACTCTGGGTTTCTCTTCTCTGTCTCTCTTGTCTCTTTCTATCTCTCCTTTCCTCTTCTCTGGGTTGTTTCTCTCTGCATCTGTCTCTTTCTTCCTCTTTCTCTTCTCTATCTCTCATTCTCTGTCTCTTTCTCTCTTTCTTCCTGGGTTCTCCTCTGTCCTCTGTCTCTTTCTATCTCTCTCTTCTCTCTCTCTCTGGTTTCTCTCATCTGCTCTGGTCTCTACTCTCCTTCTCTGGGCTTCTCCCTCTCTGGGTTCTCTCTGTCTCTTTCTATCTTCTCTTCTCTCTCTTCTGGGTTCTCCTCTCTGGTCCTTGTCTCTTTCTATCTCTCTCTCTTTTCTTTCTTCCGCTCTCTGGGTTTCTCTCTCTCGTCTCTGTCTCTTTCTATCTCTCTTTTTTTTTCCTCTCCTTTCTCCTCCTCTTCCCTCTGGGTTTTCTCTCTCTCCCTCTTTCCTCCACACGCCTCCTCTGTTCCTCTCTCCTCCACCTCTGCTCCTTCGTTCCTAGCTGTCTCTCCCCCCCCCTTTCTTTTTCC
>NC_036862.1:34316311-34337400 GCF_002910315.2 Salvelinus sp. IW2-2015
AGAGAGAGAGAGACAGAGACAGAGAGACAAGACAGAGAGAGGAAAGACCAGAAGACGAGCAGAGAGAGAAGAAGAGACAGAGAGAGAGAGGGAAATAGAGAGAGAGAGAAAAAGAGAGAGACAGAGAGAGAGACAGAGAGAGAGGACAGAGAGAAAGACAGAGAGAGAGACCAGAGAGAGAGAGACAGAGAGAGACAGAGAGAGAGAGAAAGAGACAGAGAAAGAGAGAGAGAGACAGAGAAAAAGAGAGAAAGAGAGAGGAAAGAGAGATGGAAAGAAGAGACAGAGAGAGAGAAAAAGAGAGAGTTAAAGAGAGAACAGAAAGATATAGAAATTGAGAGACAGAGACAGAGAGAGAAAAAAGAGAGAGAACAGAGAGAGGGAAAGAGAGAGAGAGGCAGAGAGAGAGAGAGAAAGAGAGAGAAATAGAGAGCGACAGAGAGAAAGAGAGGCCAGAGAGAGGAGAGAGAGAGACGAGAGCGAAGAGAGAGACGAAAGAGACAGAGAGAGGGAAAGAAAGAGAGACGGAGAGAGAGAAAATGTCAAAAATATAAAACAATCAGAGAGTGTCATTTCCCCAAATTTGAAACTGTTATTCAAGTTTCAAAGACCTCTCTGATGAGAGTAGGCTACCCGTCCTGTTGGGGGAGGACGCAGAGAGCTGTGGGTTGGCAGCGCACTACATTGCTGCCTGTCATAAGTTGAGGGACAGTGGTCTGTGACAGACCAATCAACATGCACATGTGCTCTACTGTTTGTTTATTGTTATTGTTCAATGTATGGTTATTTTGGACACTTGGTTATTGTTGTTACTGTTGTCCCGTGACAATTTTGATTCTCATTTTGGCAATAATGTACATTGTTACGTCATGCCAATAAAGCAAATTGAATTGAATTGAATTGAGAGAGAAAGACAGAGAGAAAGAGAGAGAGCAGAGAGAGAAAGACAGAGAGAGAGAGAGAGAGAAAGACCGAGAGAGGACGAGAGACGAGAGCAAAGACGAGAGAGAGAAGAAGAGAAAGACAGAGAGCAGAGAGAGAAAGACAGAGAGAGAGAAAGACAGGGAGACGAGGGAAAGAACAGAGGAGAGAGGACAAGACAAGAGAGAAGGAAAGACAGAGCGAGAGGGAAACAGAACCAGTATGGAGGATTTTGTGTGTGTGTGTGTGTGTGTGTGTGTGTGTGTGTGTGTGTGTGTGTGTGTGTGTGTGTGTGTGTGTGTCTGTGTGCAAGCTACATAGAACATAAGTGTGTGTGTAATGTCTACAGTCTCAAGGCCTGTGACGTTGTCAGGACATTGAATGCCTGACAAAGGAGTTGAGCAGACATAAGTAAAGCTGGACTCTGTCAGAGCAGACTGAGAGAAGACAGAACTGCACAGCCCTGGAGACCTTGGCAACAGAAAAAGTTTCACAGCAGAAAGCTGAGGGCAGAAAGTTGTTAACCTGAGGAAAGTGAGATGGAACAGGGAAGACTGCAGCCTATAGGGAGCGAGGGATGGAAGGAGGGAGAGAGAGAGGGAGAGAGATAAAGAGAGAGAGAGCAGGACAGAGTTTAGAAGAGGGATACACCAGCAGAAGAAACCTGCATCATTGTCCTTTACTGTGTAGTCTAGTCTCTGCCTCTGTATGAGAAACCGATCTGACTCCATCACTTCATAGCCACTCTACAGGGTCCTATCAAGGACACTGCCAACAAGGGCACAAACCTCACACAAATAAACAAACCAACAAGCAAACACTCAATCCAATCCAACCGTTTAAGTCTCCATTCAAAGAGCCACAGCTTCATCTGATAAACTCTCCAGTCTGAACGATTTACTCAGAGTACTTCTGAAGGTCACTAGCTCTTCAGACAAGAATTCTGAGAGACAGCAGACATGTTAAGAATATACTCCCAATTTGCAGCTCTGAAATGTAATCTTAGCTGAAGATTTTGAAGTTTACAAATGAAAGACTGACAACATAAACTAAAGCATGTGTCGCTTTGCTCAACCATAATCATTAGGGGTATGCTTATATTTGTCCTGTTGCACACAAAGGTGTAATGGAAATGTACTTATTGCATATCCTAACTCCCCCTTGAGAATGACAACCCCATCGACCAGCATCCCTGGAGAAATTAAGAGCTTTGCTCAAAGGTACAGCAACAGATGTTTCACCTTGTCGACTTCGGTTACTGGCCCAACGCTCCACCCACAAGGCTACCAGCGGCTCCATTTACTAAGTCAAATTAAGGATAGCTATTGACAGTAGCAAGCAGCGAAGGCACATTTAGGTTACTTTATTATTTAATTGTTGCATTTTCTAGTCAATATGCTACACGAAATTTCTAAGTGTATAATTGTTTTATTTTCCTACACAACGTAATGGTAAGAAGCTAAGTGATTAAAAAGAAACATCCTGTGAATTAAGAGGGAAGAGATAGATTGGGTGGAGGAGAAGATAAGATATAGAGTGGAGGAAAGGAGGAGTGATAGGAATCAGCCAAGGCTGCTTTATGAAGGGTAAAAACAAACCCTTTTCTCTCAGAGAGATAAACAGATACGTAAATGCCCTTACAAAATGTCTGCCTTCACTAAAGATAACTTAGTCTGGGATAAGGAAGGGCTGATGGGAAAATATATTTTTAAACCAAATCAAATTTTATTGGTCGCGTACACATATTTAATTTTTATCGTGGGTGTAGCGAAATGCTTATGTTCCTAGCTCCAACAGTGCAGAAATACCTAACAATACAAAACAATGCACAAATATAGAGGTATTAGAATGAGCAATGTCAGTGTCCGAAATATAAATACATACTGAACAAAAATATAAACGCAACATGCAACAATGTCATAGATTTTACTGAGTTACAGTTCGTTTTAGGAAATCAGTCAATTGAAATAAATAAATTAGGCCCTAATCTATGGATTTCACATGACTGGGAATACAGATATGCATATGTTGGTCAGAGATACCTTCAAAAAAAATGCAATATGGCTCGTTGTCTGTAGCATATGCCTGCCCATACCTTAAGGTCACCACCACCATAGGGCAAACCACTTGCCCACACGACACCATATACGTGGTCTGCGGTTGTGAGGACGGTTGGACGTACTGCCAAATTCTCTGAAACAACGTTAGAGGCGGCTCATGTAGAGAAATTAACATTACATTCTCTTCCTGCAGTCAGCATGCCAATTGCATGCTCCCTCAAAACTTGAGACATCTGTGGCATTGTGTTGTGTGACAAAATTGCACATTTTAGAGTTGCCTTTTATTGTCCCCAGCACAAGGTGCACCTGTGTAATGATCATGCAGTTTAATCAGCTTCTTCATATGCCACACCTGTCAGGTGGATGGATTATCTTGGCAAAGGAGAAATGGTCACTAACAGGGATGTAAACAAATTTATGCAGTACATTTGAGAGAAATTAGCTTTTTGTGTGTATGGAACATTTATGGGATCTTTTATTACAGCTCATTAAACACGGGACCAACATTATACATGTTGTGTTTATATTTTTCAATGTATATACAGTGCGAGTCAAAAGTTTGGACACACCTGCTCATTCAAGGGTTTATTGTTACTATTTTATTGTTACTTTATTGTTACTATTTTCTACATTGTAGAATAATAGTGAAGACATCAAAACTATGAAATAACACATGTGGAGTCACGTAGTAACCAAAATAGTGTTAAAAACATCTAAATATATTTTATCTTTCAGATTCTTCAAAGTAGCCACCCTTTGCCTTGATGACAGCTTTGCACACTCACACCACATTATGAGTAGTATATTAATATAATTGGTATGTAGAGCAGTAATTATATAGGATGGGCCTTGACTAGAATACAGTACATACATATGAAGTGGGTAAAACAGTATGTAAACATTATTCAAGTCACCAGTGTTCAATGGCTACAGTGGCTTGCGAAAGTATTCACCCCCCTTGGCATTTTTCCTATTTTGTTGCCTTACAACCTGGAATTAAAATAGATTTTTGGGGGGTTTGTATAATTTGATTTACACAACATGCCTACCACTTTGATGGTGCAACATATTTTTTTATTATGAAACAAAAATAAGAATTAGAAAAAAAAAAAAAAAACGTAAAACTTGAGTGTGCAAGGTAATTGGTTGGACCAGATCTTATTTAGGTGCTTCATAGCAAAGGGGGTGAATACATATGCACGCACCACTTTTCCGTTTTCTATTTTTTAATTTCACTTCACCATTTTGCTTTCTTTTGTACAGGAACAATGGTGGACATCTTGAAGCAACTAGGGACAACAGACTGAGATAGGCAGAGATTGAATACGTTCGTAAACACTCCAGCCAGCTGGTCTGCAAATGTTCTGAGTACGCGGCTAGGGATGCCGTTTGGGCATAAATGAAGTTAATATGTTTAAATGTCACGTCGGCCATATAGAACAAGAGCTCACAGTCCTCGTGCCGAGTTGGCCTCACTGTCTTTTCCTTCGAAGTAGGCGAAGGTGTTTAGCTTGTCCGGGAGTAAGGCATCGGTGTCCGCGACGTGTATGGATTCCCTGCCTTATTCGTCTTGTGTCTGAGCCGTTGAATTGCGACTCCACTGTGTCTCTGTACTGACATATTGCCTATTTGATTGCCTTACGGAGGGCACAGCTGAACTGTTTGTACTCATTCATGTTCCCACTCAACTTGCTGTGGTTAAATGCGGTGGTTTTGCGCTTTCAGTTTTGCACAAATGTTGCCATCTATCCACGGTTTCTGGTTTGGATAAGTTCTAATCGTCACAGTGGGAACATCATCCTCTATGCACTTCCTGATGAACTCAGTCACTGAGTCAGCGTATAAGTCAATGTTATGCCAACCCGGAAGATATCTCAGTCTGTATGATCAAAACAATCTTGAAGCATAGATTCTGACTGGTCAGACCAACGTTGAACAGACCTTACCGCAGGAACGTCCTGTTTAAGTGTTTGCCTATATGAAGGGAGGAGCAGAATAGAGGTGTGATCTGATTTGCCAAAGGGAGTGCGGGGGGGGCCTTGTAGCCATGCTGGAAGGGTGAGTAGCAATGGTCAAGAGTTCTCGATGAGTGAGTAGGGCAAGCAATGTGTTGATAAAACTTCAATAGCGTTTTCCTCAGATTTGCTTTATTGAAGTTCCCAGCTACAATAAATGTGGCCTCAGGATATGCGGTTTCCAGTTTGCACAAAGTCCAGTGTAGTTCGGCAGGTAGCCTTGTGGTTAAGAGCGAAAGGTTGCTTGTTCGAATCCCCGAGGTGGCAAGGTGGAAAGAATCTGCTGTTCCGCCCTTGAGCAAGGCAGTTAACCCCCAACAACAACTGCCCCCCGGGCACCGATGACATAGACGTTGATTAAGGCAGCCCCCCTCACCTCTCTGATTCAGAGGGGTTGGGTTAAATGCAGAAGACACATTTCGGTTTAATGCATTCAGTTGTGCAACTGACTAGGTATCCCCTCTCCCCTTCCTTGCGAGCCTTGAGGGGGCTTGAAGGGGAATATACACGACGTGACGATGACTGAAGACAATTCTCTTGGGAGGTAATGTGGTCGGCATTTTATAGTGAGTTATTCCAAATTGGGAGAACAAAAGGACTTGGAGTTCCTGTACTTTACCACAATCACACCATGAGTAGTTAATCATGGTTTTCTGTTGATTCTCGTCCAGTCCCTTGTGATTCCAATACATATTTCTGTTCTTCCAGAAGTTCTTATCAAAGATAAGTTCTCTCTTATTGTTTTGGTCTTCTGATTGTCATTCGATGTAGACTTCTAGTTCTGTTTTGTTTAATGATTATGTTTTTGTTGTTTGCATCCAGCCAGAAACACAAACACCGACTGTCTGGCTGTCTGAAGAGAGGAACATTACTTAAACAATCTCTCTCTCTTTCACACACACACCATGTCAGCAGATTGAGTGTGCCGCCAGCTGTAGAAATAGATAGATAAGGGCTTCTGGCACTCTTTCTTTTGTATTCTCTCTCTGTCTCTCTCTCTCTCTGTCTCTCTCTCTCTCTGTCTCTCTCTCTCTCTCTGTCTCTCTCTCTCTGTCTGTCTGTCTCACTCTCTGTCTCTCTCTCTGTCTCTCTCTCCTCCACTCATCTTGTGACATGAAGAATGGCTTCACATTAGAATAAAGCAATTAACAGACTAACGAGGTGTCTGAGGCAGCATGCTTTGGGCTCTGCCATCACTGTGTGTGTGTGTGTGTGTGTGTGTGTGTGGGTGTGTGTGTGTGTGTGTGTGTGGATGTGTGTGTGGGTGTGTGTGTGTGAGCTTGTTTTATGAAGTGTGAAAGGGGAGAGAGCATAGTGTTAATGATGGATGACATGAACAAACCGAAAAGTGTTGAAATCGTTGCCACAAATAGAAGATAGGTGTTAACACAGTTTCTGGATATATTGAGCACCGTTCAGCTAGGAGGTGAGAGACAGGTGACAGTCACTGTGTGTGTGGGTGTGGGTGTGTGTGTGAGTGCGTGTGTTTGTACCAGATACGTCAGCATATAGGCTACTAGCCCCCCCCACCCCTCTGTCCCCTTGGCTGGTGTCTGTCAGTGTGACATCCCCCCTGAGACTCTTGTACCTTGTCTTAGCAGATACCTGAGCTCCACTACTCCTGAACTATGACATCTGTTCCTCACGCCGTCTCAAACCGTCACGGCTCCCAGTCGATGACTCAACCAGAGGGAGTCACACAAACTAACTATGGAGTCATACAAACTAACTAGGGAATCAAACTAACTAACTAGGGAATCATACAAACTAACTAGGGAATCATACAAACTAACTAGGGAATCATACAAACTNGTGTGTGTGTGTGTGTGTGTGTGTGTGTGTGTGTGTGTGTACCAGACACATCAGCATATAGTCTACAAACTAACATTGATGTACTGCAAAGTAATAATTCAGTCATGTAGTTCTCAGCATATAGGCCTAGGTCTATGTTACTACCAGCCTGGTCACTACAAATAGCCGTTGATTTTGGACGTTTGAGAAGGTCCTGAGGACGTGGATATGGCTTCCTCGGTGCTCACAAAACAAAACAACGATGGCACAGCACTGGGCGTGAACTCATGAGTCTCAGAGCCAGAGCTCGCTGCTTGGACCACTGCACCTCGGCAGATCACAATGCTCTAGCAAGACGGGAGAGTACTTAATGATACTTCATGGAAACAGCGCAATGTTTTTAATTATTTTCTTTTAAGCCGTCCCCAACCCATACCCCTAACCTTAACCCCTCGGAATTAATACCTAAAAATGTAACCCTGAAACTAAGTGGAATTAACCCTGTAACCAAGCGGAATGAACCCTGTAACCATGCAGTATTAACGTGTAAAAAATAGACGTTAATCCATAATGCGGCAAATTCCGAAGTGAAACCATGAGATCAGGTTGGTTATTACCTAGATGTATGACATAACATGTACTGTAGCCTTGCATAGGCCTATATAAAACAACTTACTCACTGAGTTCAACCAAACACTAACATTTCAACTTTTTTTTTCTTCCGTTTTTTTCTATCTCTACCACATAAAGAACATTAGCTACTTCCCACTGAATAACCTCCTGCCCAGTGTGCCCACAGTAACACTCTGAAATAGGAAGCCAAACTAAAGCATGTCATTATGGGAGATATCTCCATATCTGGTCCTCGGGACTTGCTAGAAGCTGATTGGCCGAGCTTCTGTACACTGGCAGCTGAGATCAGTGCTATCTCCTTGTTGGCTTATTCTAGCTGACCTCTAACCTCTGTGGTGATGCATCATGTGACCATCTCAGAGCATGGCTTGTGCTGTGGGGATGGAGGGGTGGGAAGCAGGCAGGGCAAAATATGCACAAGAACAGGGCTCTCTTTTACACAAAGATACAAACACACACCGATGATCTCTAGAACGAAGCGGAAGCCTCCTGACACACAAACAACAACAATTTTCTCCCCATAGCCCAATTAAAACCAATGCTCCCAATCACATGCTTAAACACAGTGCTAAAAACATCCACATAACCACACGTTCACGTTTCTCTCGTTTTAGAAATGCAGGATTTGCTACTGTGTCTTCATCTGTTTTAATGGAACTGTCAGTGGTGATACATTGGTGATAGCATTAGCCAAAGTGCTAACAGGCTAACCCTAAGACCCCAGGTATAATTCCTGTCCCTAGCCTAGACGTGTCGCTAACGCTAATCAGGTCTCTCCAAATGTTAAAAGCAATGTAACCACAGGGGACGTGTGTGTGTGTGTGTGTGTGTGTGTGTGTGTGTGTGTGTGTGTGTGTGTGTGTGTGTGTGTGTGTGTGTGTGTGTGTGTGTGTGTGTGTGTGTGTGTGTGTGTGTGTGTGTGTGTGTGTGTGTGTGTGTGTGTGTGTGTGTGTGTATGTGTGTGTGTGTGTGTGTGTGTGTGTGTGTGTCTACAGTGTCATATAGCAGGCCTTTGGTGGGTCACAGGAAGAGATGACAAACGATGACAAATCCACCCAGCCATTATAATAGAGACCTCATGGTCTGAGGAATCTGCAGTCATGGCCTGGTGTAACACGAGTTAGATGGGCTTTCCATGTGACGACCTGAAGCTCAGACACATGCACATGTGAACACACAAACACACACTTTAACCAAGGCACATACACACAACAAAGTAAACACACACAGGTAACTGATATGCAGGCTTACATACACGTATCAACACGTATGCAGACGCACACTCACTCACACACATACACACATAGAAGGTGCCAGCAGGCAACAGAAGTCTCAGGGCCAAATAAAGGCCTATAAATAACCCAGCAGACCAAATACAACATCTCACTTTCACTGACATCAGACACACAACAGCACAATGTTCAGACTTCCTACCTGCAGGCCTGTACTGTATTGGAGAACACTGTGTCTAGAGTGTGAGCGTGTATCTGCGCCAGATGTACAGTATGGTTTTAAGTTGATGTAGACTGGTTGTGTATGTCCTGTGTGCTTACTACTTACAACTGTGTTTGATAACTCCGCCTACCTGTGTATGGGTGGAAGACGCATGAATATGTGTGTGTGCGTGGAAGGTGAATGAATGCCTTCATCTGTGTGTATTGCATAGGCCAGGGTTCCCCAACTGGCGGCTCACGTTCCAAAGTTGGCCCGCAGGTGGTTTAATTTGGCCCCCCAAGTTTCTGAGATTTTTTTTTATACAAATACACTGTTCATTGTTGGACATAATAGACTGTAAAAAAACACCAGGAAATCAGCTCCAAGTGATATTCATTTAAGAAATCTGTTCCCAAGTATTCCCATGGATAATAGAGAGACACAATGTGGTCGTATACAAATGTAAGCAAGCTTTGAAATGATTATGTTTTAGTCAAACATTATATCTGTTTGGGCTTCTTGCGGTCAATTTGCAGTCTACTAATTATTTGAAAGTATGTTCCAGCCCCCCGACCATCCGCTCAAGAAAAAAATCGCCCCAAAGCTGAATGTAGTTGATGATCCCTGGCGTAGGATATATATGTTTGCTGCGTAGAGCGTGTACTCGCTCAGGTTTTTAATCCTAATTGCTTTCCGCGGCGTAGTGCTCTCTTACTGAAGTATATACGCCGGACTCCGTTCTGCACTCCTCCAGCATGGGGAAACCAGAAGCTATCATTACCAATGTTATTTTCTCCACACGCAGGAAATCAAGAATACATTCAGCAATTTGTGTGCAGTGAGCTGAGGGGAGTGTAGCAGATAAAACAGTCCAGCCCTATTCTGCTAAAAAGACTTAGAGGGCAGAAGTAGGATACTTCATAACCTCTAAATGTGAAATATAGTGTGTGTGTGTGTGTGTGTGTGTGTGTGTGTGTGTGTGTGTGTGTGTGTGTGTGTGTGTGTGTGTGCATACAGTATGTGTATGAGTGTGTGTGTGCATACAGTATTTGTATTTGGCTGCACACTTGTGCTTTTTCTCCTTCATGCAGTCATTTTTCTCATTGTTTTCATAACTTCATTACAGCTGTTCAGATCCAAGCCCTGACTTCAGGCCCAGAGAGGCGCTTTTCTCCTTCTTTTAATAGAACACACAAACACACACACACGTGTATGCATACACACACACACGCTTAACAGTTAGAGCCCAGGATTTGCCAGGCAGCAAAGTAATGTTTGAGACCGTAGGTTCTGCCTTGGCAGTTCTCTCTCTGTCTCCTATTCAGCGGCCACATTCAAGTCTCCCCACAAAGCTGGTTTTGCTGTGAAAACAAAAGGGGGTAGTACCGGACATAATAAATATATCGCTATAGAATCATGATCTCACAATTCCCTTTTCCCCTTCTTTCCTTCTTTGCTTTCTCCCTCTTTCTCTCCATTATCTCTCTTTCTCTCCCTCTTTCTCTCTATTATCTATCTTCCTCTCCATTATCTATCTTTCTCTCTAATATCTCTCTTCCTCTCTATTATCTATATTCCTCTCTATTATCTATATTCCTCTCTATTATCTAGCTTTCTCTCTATTATCGCTTTCTCTCCATTATCTCTCTTCCTCTCTATTATCTCTCTTCCTCTAGTATCTCTTTCTCTCTATTATCTCTCTTCCTCTCCAGTATCTCTCTTTCTCTCTATCTTCCTCTCTATTATATCTCTTCCTCTTGATTATCTCTCTAGTATCTCACTTCCTCTCTATTATCTGTCTCTCTATTATATATCTTCCTCTCTATTATCTCTCTCCTTCCTTCCATCCTTCTATCTCTATTATCTCTCTCTCTCTATTATCTCACTCTCTCTTTATTATCTCTCTCTCTCCCTCCCTCCAAAACACAGAGGTTCCCAGGGATAAGTGACATTGTGATTAAGTATCTTAACTCTGAGTGTGTCCTCTTTAGGAGAGAGGAGAGAATAAGGAGAGAAAGAGCAGTCCTAGCAGGGAATGACCTTCTCAGTGGCAGAATGTGTGTGTGTGTGTGTGTGTGTGTGTGTGGATAGTGGATGTGTGCTTGTCTGCTGTTGTCGCTGTGTGTGTGTGTGTGTGTGTGTGTGTATGTATCTGTGTGTGTGTGTGTGTGTGCAAAGGAGAGAGACTGAAGGAGTGTAATTGTCAAAATGGGTATGGGAAAGGTACTAAAGGGTGTGAAGGCACAAATAACAACACACACACACAATTCACTCTCACATTGAGTTTGCCTGCCCCGCTGCTCCTGACTAAAGTGGAAAAGCAGGACACATCTCATCTAGGGGTGGGCGGAACCCATTATGTTGGGGCTCGGTCATTATGCTAGGGCAGGGAAACATTCCGAAACACCTTCGCCTCAACGTGCAATGCAGCTCTAACACAAAAATAAACCTGGTTTCACAGAGACAAACACACACACACACCACACACCACCACAACACACTCACACACACACACACACACACACACATACCACACAACACACACACACACAACACACACAGTGAGATGGTTGTAGATTTCTCAGCACAACACAACACACCACATCCAGCAGTTGGACCCACACACACCACACGGGCACGCAGCACACAGGTGTTGTGGTGCACAGAGTTTACGTGCTAGCACAGAGAGTATGAGATCGCTACGGTTTTGAAAACCATGCTAACTAGGCTGGAGACTGAGATGCTTTAGTACATGTGTCACGTGGGTCCTTCAGAACGGACTAATCCAACACAGACTCCACATTCTCTCTGAATTCATTAACATAGATCACTGCTGCTTCTCTACTCAACACTATCTAATTTCTCAGAGTGGAATCATTTAAAAGCTGTTTCATAAAGCAGTGTAATTTAATGAATATGTAATATGGCAATAAAGGAATATGTAAATAGGAGGGTAGATGTTTGTGGTGTGTGTGTGTGTGTAGTATGTGTGTGTGTAGCAAAAATAGAAACGTCCTCTCACTGTCCACTACATTTATTTTTAGCAAACTTTAACATGTGTAAATATTTGTATGAACATAACAAGATTCAACAACTGAGACATAATCTGAACAAGTTCCACAGACATGTGACTAACAGAAATGGAAAAATGTGTCCCTGAACAAAGGGGGGGTCAAAATCAAAAGTAACAGTCAGTATCTGGTGTGGCCACCAGCTGCATTAAGTACGGCAGTACTCCTCATGGACGGCACTAGATTTGACTGTTCTTGCTGTGAGATGTTACCCCACTCTTCCACCATGTCACCTGCAAGTTCCCAGACATTTCTGGGGGGAATGGCCCTAGCCCTCACCCTCCGATCCAACAGGTCCCAGACGTGCTGAATGAGATTGAGATCCGAGCTCTTGTCTGGCCATGGCAAAACACTGACATTTCTGTCTTGCAGGAAATCACACACAGAACGAGCAGTATGGCTGGTGGCATTGTCATGCTGGAGGGTCATGTCAGGATGAGCCTGCAGGAAGGTTACCACATGAGGGAGGAGGATGTCTTCCCTGTAACGCACAGCGTTGAGATTGCTTGCAATGACAACAAGCTCAGTCCGATGACACTGTGACACACCGCCCCAGACCATGACGGACCCTCCACCTCCAAATTGATCCTGCTCCAGAGTACAGGCCTCGGTGTAACGTTCATTCCTTCGACGATAAATGCGAATCCGACCATCACACCTGGTGAGACAAAACCGCGACTCGTCAGTTTAGAGCACATTTTGCCAGTCCTGTCTGGTCCAGCGACGGTGGGTTTGTGCCCATAGGCGACGTTGTTGCCGGTGATGTCTGGTGAGGACCTGCCTTACAACAGGCCTACAAGCCCTCAGTCCAGCCTGTCTCAGCCTATTGCGGACAGTCTGAGCGCTGATGGAGGGATTGTACGTTCCTGGTGTAACTCGGGTACTTGTTGTTGCCATCCTGTACCTGTCCCACAGGTGTGATGTTCGGATGTACCGATCCTGTGCAGGTGTTGTTACACGTGGTCTGCCACTGCGAGGACGATCAGTTGTCCGTCCTGTCTCCCTGTTAGCGCTGCTCCTAGGCGTCTCACAGTACAGACATTGTAATTTTATGCCCTGGCGTGTGTGTGTTGCGTGTGTGTTGTGTGTGTGTAGTATGTATGTGTGTGTAGTATGTTGTGGTGTGTGTGTAGTATGGTGTGTGTGTGTGTGTGTGTGTAGTATGTTGTGTGTGTGTATAGTATGTAGTATGTGTGTGTGTGTGTTAGTATGTGTGTGTGTGTGTTGCAGTATGTGTAGCGTGTGTGTGTGTGTGTGCTGTGTGGTGTGTTTGTGTGTGTGTGTGTGTGTGTGTGTGTGTGTGTGTGTGTGTGTGTGTGTTGTGTGTGTGTGTGTGTGTGTGTGTGTGTGTG
Organism: Salvelinus sp. IW2-2015; assembly: GCF_002910315.2. Taxonomy (NCBI): domain Eukaryota; kingdom Metazoa; phylum Chordata; class Actinopteri; order Salmoniformes; family Salmonidae; genus Salvelinus; species Salvelinus sp. IW2-2015. The sequence continues at coordinate 34,329,589 of NC_036862.1, forward strand.
TGTGTGTGTGTGTGGACCTGAATAATGCTCTTTAAGTTGTAATTGGTTTGTGAAGTTGTACTGCTGCAACCCCTAGATTATGGGTCTTGCCAACGCTCAGCTAACAAGGGCTATAAATTCACCCCTCTGCTCTGCTCCCAGTCTTCAACAAGGGACAAGCAAGTGGGGTGAGAGTGTAGTGGTTGTGTGTGTGTGTGTGTGTGTGTGTGTGTGTGTGTGTGTGTGTGTGTGTGTGTGTGTGTGTGTGTGTGTTGTGTGTGTGTGTGTGTGTGTGTTGTGTGGTGTGTGTTGTGTGTTGTGTGTGTGTGTGTGTGTGTGTGTGTGTGTGTGTGTGTGTGTGTGTGTATTTGTATAAGTGTCACAAATCCAGGTTCCCTAGTTAACAAGAGGTCTACAACACAACAGGACCTATATGTCTTCATGAGAGGGATGAAAATAACCTCTTCATCTTGTGATGACAGGGATCTGACCCCTCTATGAACTCATGAGCAAATCTGATTTCAAAGGAGCATATTAAATTAGGTGTGAAATGAAAGCGTCTATATTTTGGGGAAATGAAGGTATAAATACATTTTTCAACTATTTTCCATCTTCAAAATGATGCATAAAAAGGGCTTTGATTTTTGTATGAACAGATAGAAAGGGATGTTAGAAAACAATTTCCAGAAAAAGTCTTAAAAGGTATTAGAAATCCATCAAAACACAGTAATGTTGACGTAAAGACCCAATTGTAACATAATTACTGCAACTAAATTGGCTACAATGGGAAATGATAATAGTAACAAACCACAGTTTGGTCACCTGTCCTCCTTTCTACTGGCATACTGTTGTGTTCAGCTCATCTGTTTTCTTTCTCTTTCTGTTGTCTGGTGGCCAAACCAAGTGTTAAAACAGTCTGAGTCTGGACAACCCTTCTCTCTCCCTCTCCCTCTCCCTCTCCCCCTCTCTCTCTCTCTCCCCCTCTCTCTCTCTCGCTCTCCCACTCCAGTTAATGTCACCTCTCTTACTGACACCTACCCATGAGCCCCCTCTCTTTTTATTTACTATAACCAGCATCCTCACCCACTGAGCACCGAYGTTGGATGTTCATGGACATTGAAAAGTAGTTGGAATTTGGTCATTCCACCCTAGCCTTGATGTTATTGTTAACGTCCACAGACAGACCAGACTGGATCAAATCTGAACCTATTACAGACATACTGTATGTTCCACAAGATTGAATAGCACAGTACAGTACAGTGAGTAGAGCTCAGCAGAGTACAGTACAATACAATACAGTAGAACTACGGTGGGCTGCATTTAGACCAAGTATCCTACATTCCCCTGAAAGTCAGTCAAGAGCCATCACTCTCCACCTTCAGCACTCTCCTCCGCCACGCTGTTCTCAGGTCCTCTGATGCCCTGAAGCAGACTTGAGTAAGGGGAATCAGTGGTCACATCAGAGGACCAGCTTTTCTGCCATCCCCAGCTTTTCTGCAGACTCTGTGGGTAGATTCTCCCCAGACAACATGTAGCACCCATCTGGGTGAAGCCGACATCTGTTAGATTTCGTAAAAGCGCCGGAGACTTACTACACATCAATTATTGGGATAGTCCAAACTTGAACTGAGAAATCCACTCAAAACTACAAAAAACTACAAAAAACACTGTGATGTCCAAGCCAGTGCCATCTCCAGTTTCAAATAAAAACAAAAGCTAGCTAGCCAGCCTATGGGTTATCTTGACAAAACTACGCCATCCTAATATTGAGTTGCACCACCCCCCCCGTTTTCCCTCAGGACAGCCTCAATTCGTCGTGGCAAGGACTCTACAAGGTGTYGAAAGTGTTCCACAGGGATGACGGCCCATGTTGACTCCAATGCTTCCCACAGTTGTGTCAAGTTGGCTGGATGTCCTTCGGGTGGTGGACCATTCTTGATACACACGGGAATCTGTTGAGCATGAAAAACCCATCAGCCTTGCAGTTCTTGACACAAACCGGTGCGCCTGACACCTACCATACCACATTTAAAGGCACTTAAATATTTTGTCTTGCCCATTCACCCTCTGAATGACACACATACACAATCCATGTCTCAATTGTCTCAAAGCTTAAAAATCCTTATTTAGCCTGTCTCCTCCCCTTTATCTACACTGATTGAAGTGGATTTAACAGGTGACATCAATAAGGGATCATAGCTTTCACCTGGATATGTCATCGAAAGAGCAGGTGTTCATAAGGTTTTGTACACTCAGTACTTATTAAGCTAACAAAATAAAACGTATATAAAAATTAAAAAATGCTGTCAAAAAACATAAAAAGCTGTCTGCCTAGGCGACCTCATGGCGCCATGGCGACCAAGGAACTCATATCCATAATAATGCATTTATGTGTAGTACAGCTCAGGGACCCATGATGTAATTCCATTACCGTAATACCATTAACGGGTTTAAATCCACTTCAATAAGCAAAAATGAAACATTTCACTCAAGGTGCCATGTCATAGCTGACACCCCATTCTTTCTGCGGACATCTGTGAATGTTAATTCAGAGCAGATATTTAACCGTTTTTGGGAAATGTGGTCACATAAAAACCTGAGGGAGATTATACTGTAATTCCGTTACCAAAGTTGGCATCTACACAGTTCTTCCACTAAATTAGTTTTTGTACATATTTCAATGGAAATTGTTCAAAGTAGTCCTTCTGCATTTTAAAGTGAAAAAACTTCATCAAAGCGTAACTCCGTTACTGTGGAATTGCCCTCCCCCTATGGGTTTCCCAGGTGGTTTGTTTTAACCTGCAGTCCACTGACTGYCACATCCTCTCTTCCAGTCCATGCACAAAACGACGTCCATGTAACGATGTGCGCTGAGAGTCGGGAAGCAAGTTCAGGGAGTGAGTGTTTTAATAAAATAAACGGAACATATTACAAAATAAGTAACAGTCTGACGATGGTGACAGGTGTGCGCCATAACGAGCAGCCTGGTGACCTAGAGGCCAGAGAGGGAGCACATGTGACAGTCCAACAGCTGTGTAAACGTACTGTGATGCTCAGCTCGGCTGTTGCATCCCGACTTCACACGCAACTACAAAGGAGGGAGCAAAACACAATCCGCTTTTTAAATCAACAACATGAGTTCTAGGGATTCGGGAATGGATTCTGGAGTTCTCTTCAAAGACATGATATCCTTACTGTAATTATATAGGTCTAGCCTACAGTACTACTCTCCTTCACAGGAGAGTTCTGGTATCCATTTGCCCCCTTTGACTCAGCTTTGAACATCGATCATGAAACATACACGGAGCTCTGGGAGTGCCTGAGCCTCTTTTTCATCTAAAAATGAAGCTTTTATAGCTCTATGCAGCAATGTGGATCCATATTGTAACTAGCTATACTGCTACTGTCTGATGGTACACTGCTACTGTCTGATGGTATACTGCTACTGTCTGATGGTATACTGCTACTGTCTGATGGTATACTGCTACTGTCTGAATGGTATACGGCATGTTATGATATCTACTTGATGGTATACCTGCCTACTGTCTGATGGTATATCTTACTGTCTGATGGTATCTGTCTATGCTGATGTATACTGCTACTGTCTAATGGTATATCTGCTACTGTCTGTGGTATACTGCTACTGTCTGACTGCTATCTGCTATGGTATACTGCTACTGTCTGATGGTATACTGCTACTGTCTGATGGTATACTGCTACTGTTCTAATGGTATTCTGCATTCTCATCACTGATGAGTCCTTTGACAGTTTGGAACTAGCATTCTGCGTCTGGGGCCTATGACTGATTACATGGATTGGGGCTAAGAGTTTGACTTTCTGGCCCCTGGTGAACGCTTGAGTGGACAGTGTGGTTGCATTCCTGTCTGTCAAAATGTTCAATGGCTCATTTGAAACATGACCTCTGAGAATATATCTTAAAAGTCTGGGGACGATTCCCCGACTGCGATTAGGCATTTATTATCATTATTTCAAACTAATATTGTTGCTAGAGCGAGAAACAGTAGTAGTTATAGAGCTGTAGTAGTTTAATGGATGACAGTTCATGAGTTTTTCCCAGAAGAAAAGAGTCAGACTGCTAAACATGCTGAGCTAGGCTACTCCTCCCTGCAACCAAAATGAAAAATGTAAAAGACACACAGGCATTGGTTATAGACTACAACTGAGCTCGAGGACCACTTTGGGGCTTCTTCAGTTTTCCAGCTAAATTGCATGACAAACTAAAGGAGGAGTCGGTTGGATTGTCTCTCTCTCTCTCTGTCTCTCTCTCTCCTCTCTCTTCTCTCGTGCTCTCTCTCTCTCTCTCTCTCTCTCTCTGTCTCTCTCTCTTCGCTCTGTCCTGTTTTCTATTCTCATTCTACAGCACGATCGTAGAGTGGATGAAGAATCACTTGGACCCAGAGCACCATTTGCTGGGATCTAAAGGCAATTTGAAACCATCAAGATAATTTATCGTTCCATCAGGCATGGAGGTGATGCTGTTTCAAGCTATCTCCCCCTCTCTTCCCCACTTCTCCCCTCTCTTCTCCCACTTCTCCCTCTCTCTCCCACTTCCCCCGCTCTTTCCCACTTCCCCTCTCTTCTCCCACTTCTCCCCTCTCTTCTCCCTCTTCTCCCACTTCTCCCCTCTCTTCCCCACTTCTCCCCCTCTCTTCTCCCACTTCTCCCCCTTCTTCTCCCACTTCTCCCCTCTCTTCTCCACATTCTCCCCTCTCTTCCCCTACTTCTCCCCCTCTCTTCTCCCACTTCTCCCCCTCTCTTCCCACTTCTCCCCCTCTCTTCCCCACTTCTCCCCCCTCCTTCTTTCCACTTTCCCTCTTCCCCCTCTCTTCTCCCACTTCTCCCCTCTCTCTCCACTCTCTCTTTCTCCCACTTCTCCCCTCTCTTCTCCACTCTCCCCTCTTCCCATTCTCCCCTCTCTTCTCCCACTTCTCCCTCATCTTCTCCACTTCTCCCCCTCTCTTCTCCAATGTTCCCTCTCATCCAAGCCCTTCCCATTTTAAGTGGAAACTACTATTGGGCCATATTTCATGGAGGATTTATATAGTGTGTGTGTGTTGGGGGGGGGTGATACGAGGTCGATCACACACCGTGGACTAATGTCATAATAACCCTAATCCTCCCTCTCGGCACTCTGCCGTCTCCTCTCCCTTCAGATAGGAAATTAACCGATTTACTCTGCCCCTCCTCGTCTAGCCAGTGGACAGGAGGACCACACGGCCGGGCACGGGCCGCCTTTAAATAAATAGAATCAGGAAAATCCTAGAATAACTCGGAGCAGAATGTCACAAACGGCCCATCAAGCCTCCCAGTTGGTCTGCCGGAGCTCCAGCCAAGAGTGGGAGACAAGTAGAAGAGGAGGGGTGGGCGGTTTAGGTGGAGAAGGCAGAGAGATGCCAAATGTCTGGGTCAGGCGAAAATGACATGACAACTAGACTAAATGTAAATAAAGATAGCGGAGTTGTAATTCAATCTGGCAACCCGGCCCTCTCCCAGACTGGAGCTTATAAATCACAGCTCTAAACGTTCTTAAGAACACCCCAGCCACAAACACGGCTGCCGCTCCACAATTAGATTATTTGTCAGCCGCTGGACTGGCCTCCGGAGCATGTCTCTCTCTCCGTCTCACACACACACAGCCGAGACAGGACTTATAAGGTCCAGCACCATTAAAAACACAGGGCTCATGAACAGCATTAGTCAGTTTAAGGGGATATTGTAGCTCTTCACCACAACATTAAATCAAACAAATGTTTTATGTTCAATTGTTAATGCCTATAAATCCAGGGAATAAACCAACTACCAAGACTGATCTAAACAGCGATATTACATGTAACAGCAGGTTTTTTTCAGGCAATCTACACTTACCCGTCTCTTCGTCGATGGCGAATCGTCCCAGTCCACTCCCATCCCGGATAGAGTACTGGATTTCCCCATCTCTCCCATTGTCGTCATCCCGGGCCGTGACTTGGAGGACGGTGGTCCCGATGCGGGCGCTCTCCTTCACCGATCCCGTGAGGGCGAAGTGGGAGAAGTAGGGAGTGTAGAGGTTCTCGTTAACATCTACCACCTCTAGTTCCATGAAGGTGACAGACAGGAGAGAGACAGGTCTCCCTTTATCCTTGGCTCTCACCGTGAGGTTGTAGAACTGTTGCGTCTCGTAGTCCAGCTCCTTGGTCAGTCGGATGGCCCCGCTGGCCTTGTCCACCTCAAACTTCCCGTTGTAGTCATTGGCCAGGGAGTATCTAACCTGGCCGCCCAGGCCAAGGTCGGGGTCCTGAGTCTCGAGCCAGGCCACCACGGTACCCACTGGCAGGTCCTCCAGGGCCCGGGTGTTGTAGACACTGGGGATGAATGCCGGAGGGCAGTCGTTAACGTCGTCTAGAGAGATCTTCAGAGTGGTGACTGAAAACTTCTGGTTCCCTTTCTCTGCACGGTCACGAGCCTCGATCTTCAAGTTGAAGTTGGAGACAAACTCCCTGTCCAGCTGGCCGGCAACATACACAATCCCGTTAGAGCTGTTGATGCCAAACTGGGTGGTGCTGGTCAAAACGGAGTAGACAATTTCTCCATTAGGCCCCAAGTCTTTGTCAGTGGCCTCAACCTGAATGACATCGGTGCCGATGGCCATGTTTTCAGGAATGACGGTTCTATAGCCTCCCTCCTGCAGGAATTGAGGTGCATTGTCATTGGCATCTTCTACGTAGACGGTGAGCAGACGCCATGCGGTTTTCTGTGGCAGGCCCAGGTCGTAGATAGTGATGTTGAGGAGGTATCTGTCTCTTTTCTCTCTGTCCATGGGCAGGAAGACACTGATCAGCCCACTCTCCATGTCGATGGTGAAACAGCTGTCTGTGTTTCCATCCGAGATGGCGTACAAAATCTGACCGTTAAAACCTGTGTCGCCGTCGTAGGCGTTGACCTTGAAGACACTGGACCCGACCTTGAGGTCCTCGCGCACTGATATGTCTGCGGGTAAGGCCTTGTCAAACTGAGGTGTCTGTCTGTTGACGGAGAAAAGGTCAATGAACCCTTCCTCGATCTTGGGCTTGGTTCTAGCTTTGGACTTATTTAGTAATTTCTCAGCTAGCTTTTGGGCGACTCTGGTCTCCCTACAGTTGAAGTTCTTTGGGGGAGATTTCCCATGGACAATAGAGATGTTCACGAACATTGGATCGGAGAAGTTCTCTCCATCTGTGGCGGTTATTTTCAAATTGAAGATACCATTTTTTGGACTGGCAGTGGAGAGAGACCTCCGTAGGGTCAGGACCCCTGAGTCAGGGTTCAGGTCGAAGAATCCTCTCTCATTCCCTTCCAGGATCTTGTACTTCACCAGCTCTAGCTCATCTATGTCGATGGCAGACATGGTGGTTATCACCTCGTCGGTGGGTAAGTCCCGAGAGACCACTCCCTGGCACGCCACTTTCTCGAATAAGGGTTGGTTGTCGTTCACATTCTCCAGATGGACAGTTACGTTGACTTCACTCTCTCGTCTGTAGGGGGAACCCCAGTCAGAGGCGTGTGTGGACTCTATGTGGACACTCAATTGCACGTTTTCGAAAAACCTACAGGAGGTTTGGTTCCAGAAGCAAAGAACAAAATAATTGCATGGCTAGGGACGGAGAGAGCAGCATCAGCCAAAACACACACATACCAAAGAAAACATAGCCACTATTGAGACTGCAGGGAAAGCTGAAGCATAGAAACAGATCCCTCTATCATAAACTATTCATTGGCCTAAAGAAAAACTGCAACGGATGTCTCGAAAACATGTCATATACCTTCATAAACAACAAATAAAGTAAAATAGGCCCT
>NC_036862.1:34339464-34343796 GCF_002910315.2 Salvelinus sp. IW2-2015
TTCTGTTGTGCTTAGTTTCTTTAGGCCTTCTGTTGTGCTTAGTTTCTTTAGGCCTTCTGTTGTGCTTAGTTTCTTTTTTCTTGTCAGAAAAAGAAGGAGCTATTCTGAAATAAGTGGCCACAAATATGTTCTAATCCGGGTACTGGGAGAAACCCTGATCCGGTAAATGCCATGTTGGTCGAGATAGGAGCGTCACCGCGGTCGGGGTTATGATGACTCAACGTTTTCCACCGCAGTGACTGCAGGGTGGACAGGAAGAGTCCACATGTCCGAGAGAACTTGCTATAAAATGCTGGATAAAGAGAACTGCCACACACCCACAAAACGCACACTCACGCACGCACACACACATGCACGCACACACACGCACATACACACACTCTCTCTTTCAAAACACTCACTTTCAGCACTATGAGTCTCTCGACAATTCTATGACCTACAAAAACATCTGCTTTTTAACAGTGGCCAAACCACTCGGCTGAAACAATGGAAACCACCATCCAAAACCTACATTTAAATAAGACCCATAAGTCATTTATGGAACAAAGATCCACAATCCACAAAAGAGTGTGTCAAATMAAATWAAATGTATTGGTCACATACACGTATTTGTGAGTGAGTGAGTGAGTGTATACACATTTTACTATATCAAAAGTCCACACAAGAATAGTAAACCAACTAAAACTCAGAGAAGTGAGGATATTTTGCCGGTCCTCACTTGTAAAAAGGCTATTTTAGGCTTAAGGGTTAGGTTTATGNAGAATAGTAAACCAACTAAAACTCAGAGAAGTGAGGATATTTTGCCGGTCCTCACTTGTAAAAAGGCTATTTTAGGCTTAAGGGTTAGGTTTATGTGTGTGTGTGTGTGTGTGTTTTGTAGGCTGGTTGGTATGCCTTTCACACAGCACAGCCCAGAGAAGCTTGGTGAACATCCCCAGGGATAAAGAGGCTACTGCATGAAGAGCTGTCAGTTCAAACACTCCTTCACTCTGAGATGCAGACTGGGAGGAYGAGGGGTTAAAAYGGAGGGAGGGAGAGAATKGAGAGAGAGAGATAGAGGGTAGAGAGAAGCACAAAGATTTTAAAGACTGAAATAGTCAGTGAAAGGGACAGGAGGCAGAGAGAGGGAGCGTGGGTAGAGAGAGAGAAAGAGCGGGAGTGTGTGTAGAGAGAAAGAAAAAGAGAGAGCATGGGTAGAGCGAGAGAAAGAAGATGGGGACTGTAATAGATACGGTGAGAGACAGAGATAGCAAGACAGAGAGAGAGCAAGACAGAGAGAGAGAGAGAGAGAGACAGAGAACAAGACAGAGAGAGAGAGAGAGAGAGAGAGAGGAGGGTTTGGAGACAGGTTTTTTTCTTCTGGTTAGGCTAACTTGATAATCAAACAGCATGCTTAAAGCATCAGACATGCTCAGTACATATAGATGATTTTATTAAAACACATAGGTTGTGTTTATATACACTACATGACCAAAAGTATGTAGACACCGGCTCGTCAAACATCTCATTCTACAACCATGGGCATTAATATGGAGTTGGTCCCCCCTTTGCTGCTATAACAGCCTCCACTCTTCTGGGAAGATGTTGGAACATTGCTGCGGGGACTTGCTTCCATTCAGCCACAAGAGCATTAGTGAGGTYGGGCACTGATGTTGGCCCATTAGGCCTGGCTTGCAGTCGGCGTTCAAATTCATCCCAAAGGTGTTTGATGGGGTTGAGGTCAGCGCTCTTTGCAGGCCAGACAAGTTCTTCCACACCAACCATTTCTGCATGGGAGCATTGTCATGCTGAAAAAGGAAAGGGCCTTCACCAAAGTTGGAAGCACAGAATCATCTAGAATGTAATTGTATGCTGTAGCGTTAAGATTTCCCTTCACTGGAACTAAGGGGCCTAACCCGAACCACAAAAAACAGCCGCAGACCATTATTCCTCTTCCACCAAACTTTACAGTTGGCACTATGCATTCAGGCAGGCAGCATTTTCCTGGCATCCACCAAAACCAAATTCGTCTGTCGGACTGCCAGATGGTGAAGCATGATTCATCACTCCAGAGAGCGAATTTCCACTGCTCCAGAGTCCAATGGCGGCAAGTTTTTCACCACTCCACCCAAAACTTGCCATTACGCATGGTGATCTTAGGCTTGTGTACGGCAATGGAACCCCTTTCCTGAAGCTACTGACAAACAGTTCTTGTGCTGACGTTGCTTCCAGAGGCAGTTTGGAACTCAGTCGTGAGTGTTGCAACCGAGGACAGACGATTTTTATTCGCTACGCATTTCAGCACTCGGTGGTCCCATTCTTTGACCTTGTGTGGCCTACCACTTCGCTGTTGAGCCGTTGTTGCTCCCAGACGTTTCCACTTCACAATAACAGCACTTACAGTTGGCAGGGGCAGCTCTAGCAGGGCAGAAATTTGACGAACTGACTTGTTGAAAATGTGGCATCCTATGACGGTGCCAAGTTTAAAGTCATTGAGCTCTTCAGATAGGCCATTCTACTGCCAATGTTTGTCTATGGAGATTTCTTGGCTGTGTGCTCRATTTTATACACCTGTCAGCAACGGATGTGGCTGAAATAGCCAAATCCACWAATTTGAAGTGGTGTCCACATAATTTTGTCTATATATAGTGTATGAAAAAATTCAGGTTTTAAAATTTAGACCAATCGAAAAGACGACTCTTGGTCGACCAAGATTTGTTCTAGTCGGGGACAGCCCTAGCATGGCCTACTACTGTAGGCCTACACTAATTATGAGCTGAAGGTGCATGTGTGCACATTCACATATTGTTCATTGAACAAGTACACACACACACCTAAATCTGACTGTAACTATCGCCATTGAACAAGTACACACACACCTAATCTAACTGTAACTATCGCCATTGAACAATTACACACAACACAACACACCACACCTAAATTGACTGTAACGATCGCCATTGAACAAGTACACACACACACACACAACACGTGCATCCGACTGTTACTATTTCCATTGAACAAGTACACACACACACACACACACACACACACCACACACACACACCACACACACACACACACACACACACACACACACCACACACACACCACACACACACACACACACACACACACACACCACACACACCACACACACACACACACACACACACACACACCTACATCCAACTGTAACTATCTCCATTGAACACGTACACCACACACACACACACACAGACACACCTACATCCATCTGTAAATATTTCCATTGACACACCTGCTGGAAATCTCTCCAAGGGAACCATCACGGCCCGCATCAGTAACAGGAGGGACAGGGAACCATCCGGCCCGCATCAGTAACAGGAGGGCACAGGGAACCATCCACGCCGCATCAGTAACAGGAGGGCACAGGAAACCATCAGGCCCGCATCAGTAACAGGAGGCACAGGGAACAATCAGGGCCGCATCAGTAATAGGAGGCACAGGGAACCATCACGGCCCGCATCAGTAATAGGACGGCACAGGGAACCATCAGGCCTGCATCAGTAATAGGAGGGCACAGGGAACCATCACGGCCCGCTCAGTAATAGGAGGGCACAGGGAACCATCACGGCCCGCATCAGTAATAGAGGGCACAGGGAACCATCACGGCCCGCATCAGTAATAGGAGGGCACAGGGAACCATCAGGCCCGCATCAGTAATAGGAGGGCACAGGGAACCATCAGGCCCGCATCAGTAATAGGAGGGCACAGGGAACCATCACGGCCCGCATAGTAATAGGATGGCACAGGAACCATCAGGCCCGCATCAAGTAATAGGATGGCACAGGGAACCATCAGGCCCGCATCAGTAATAGGATGGCACAGGGAACCATAGGCCCGCATCAGTAACAGGAGGGCACGGAACCATCAGGCCCGCATCAGTAATAGGATGGCACAGGGAACCTCAGGCCCGCATCAGTAACAGGAGGGCACAGGGAACCATCACGGCCCGCATCAGTAACAGGAGGGCACAGGGAACCATCAGGCCCGCATCAGTAATAGGAGGGCACAGGGAACCATCAGGCCCGCATCAGTAATAGGAGGGCACAGGGAACCATCACGCCCCGCATCAGTAATAGGAGGGCACAGGGAACCATCAGGCCCGCATCAGTAATAGGAGGGCACAGGGAACCATCACGGCCCGCATCAGTAATAGGAGGGCACAGGGAACCATCACGCCCCGCATCAGTAATAGGAGGGCACAGGGAACCATCACGGCCCGCATCAGTAACAGGAGGGCACAGGAAACCATCAGGCCCGCATCAGTAATAGGAGGGCACAGGAACCATCAGCCCGCATCAGTAACAG
>NC_036862.1:34349127-34350533 GCF_002910315.2 Salvelinus sp. IW2-2015
GTGTGTGTGTGTGTGTGTGTGTGTGTGTGTGTGTGTGTGTAGTGTGTGTGCGTGCGTGTGTGTAAGACAAGAATGGAGAGAAGGGAAGGAGAGAGAATAAGAGAGAGGGGAGGAAGAAAGGAGGGGGAGTATGTGTGAGGCATAACTGCTGTTATATGAGCAACTGTGTGTGTGGATTAGGGCAGTCCCCAACTGAAGAAAATATTGGTCTATCGAGAGTCGTTCTGTTATTTCGACCAATCAATTGGTCGAAATGTTTAAACTCATTTTTCCATATATAGACAGACACCCTATGAGTTTGAATAATACCAACAACATTTGCACTGAGCTTGTCTGATGCTTTCTGCACACTGTTTGATTCAATAATTAAGACACACAAATGACTCAAGAAAGAGCCTGATGGTCACATTGTGTTTTTAAAAAAATACAGTGAGTGCCTGTGTGACTGGCGCACGCTGTCTCGCTCTCCTCCCTACTGCAGTGAAAAGGCACCACAGCACAGGAAGTGTTTATTGCGCTGTCCGTGCTGAAGTTGCTACATTATTTCAGCCATTTAGTTTCTTACTTGTTTCTGACTCAAAAGTTCTGTTACCGAAATCCCTAATTTGTTTAGGAAAAATATTCCCTATTCCCTCAACCCTTGCTCTCTTTATGTGAAACATGTAAGAATCACATGCATGTGACCAATAGGGCCTGACCTATAGCCTATCATAAACACATCCATAAATTGGTTATAACAAACTCTGAACACAGTAATGTCGACAGCAAAATGGATGCGGAGGAAGTGAAAAAGAAACTTGAAACGGGTAAATGTTTACTGGTTGCTCAGGAGGAAAAGGGGAAGTCAAATATGTGGAAGACTTTAAAAAAGGAGGGTATAGGAGCAAGCATTGGGTAAGTATTATGTGTGCCAAGCAGTTGCTGTTAGATTACAATATTAGATTTTTGTCTTACTATTTGTTGCAGTGAAAACAACACTAAATTAAATAAGTGTACCAAAGAGTCTTTTCTCACAACAACAACAAAAATACAGTATATACAATACACACCTACTCATTCAAGGGTTTTTCTTTAATATTACTACTTTCTACATTGTATAATAATAGTGAAGACATCAAAACTATGAAATAACACATATGGAATCATGTAATAACCAAAAAAGTGTTAAAATCAAAATATATTTMTATTTGAGATTCCTCAAAGCAGCCACTCTTTGCCTTGATGACAGCTTTGCACACTCTTGGCATTCTCTCATCCAGCTTCATGAGGTATTCACCTGGAATGCATTTCAATTAACAGGTGTGCCTTGTTAAACGTTTTTATGGAATTTCTTTCCTTCTTAATATGTTTCAGTTGTGTTGTGACAAGGTAGAGTTGGTATACAGAAGATAGCCCTATTTGTTAAA